>NC_077223.1:53962158-54037158 GCF_024763615.1 Phlebotomus papatasi
ATTAGAACCGGAGATATGACCATTCAAAAATTCAATTTTTGACCGCCTCTTGCTCAGGTCAAGGCGGTCGGAGGGGGTGAAGTTTGGTATCGATCGAAAGTTCTTAAGCCCAGCTATAACATACTAAAATTTGAGATCTATCGATGCCATAGGGGCTGTGTTATCGAAAAAACAAAATTTTGGAGTCTTCCAAAATGGCGGAAGGGGGGAGGTGGGGGGGGTGGATTTGACATCATCAACTTCTAGCGGCCCAATGACTTTTAACCTTTGCCGAAAACCGCTTGTCAATATCTCTTTCCGTTCTCTCTCCAGAAGTCGAAATGTAACGGACGGGACGGGACGTCCACGAAAATCGATTTTTGGCGCACATGATCTTCGTGATCTATGAGTGTCAAAACGTGTACATCCAAAATTTGGGCCTGATCTGACGAGTTCGGATTTCACCTGTGACCACAAAAGCTGAGATTGTAAAGAATCTCAGCTAACTCAAAAGCTTTGGAAAGGGAAGGAAGCAAACTAATGAGCCTATGAATGAATGAATGGGCCTATGAAACTAATGAAGCTAAAGCAGGATTTGAGATTTTGGATATCGGGATAACCAAGGCAGTTTTCCAAGAAATCGGAAATGTCGAGGTAGTAATGATGTGATTAAAGACATCAGTGAGCACTGGTAAGAGTACCGGGAGTATAATTTTAATAAAGTCAAGGGAGACGCCATCACAACCCACAGCATTAGACCTGACACGGGAGATAGCAAATAATACGTTCTCTTGAGAGACGCAATTGAAGCTAAAACCCTCCCAGGGGAGCTGGTGGAAAGAGGGGGCAGTCAACTACTGTGCCAGAGACATCAGACGAAAAGTATTGATTCAGCTCATTAGCATATAACGGTCTTCTTCCAGAAGAATCAACTGAAAGACGAAGACCAAGCTTTTTGATATTAGGTGCTGGACACACTTACGATTATAGTCCAGAGACGACCAAGCTCGTTTTCATAGCCAAGTCAGTCAAATATGCTCAAATTTGGCATGGTTTGTCTTAGTTTTAATGTGATTTTACATTATTAAGGGATTTTCATGCAATTTACGATATATATGAGTGTGTAAACTCAATATCTATATGCACATGAATAAAAAATCGTTGCATTTCATAAAGTTTGTCGCCCGAATTTCTGTCTAATTCGGCTGACATTTCGGTCCCATATGCCCGAATTTGAGAGAGTATACTGTACAAACAAGGCTTAGCATTTACTAGCACTCGAAAAATATAACTTCCTTGGGTGTTATGCAGATATTTCTACTGATATTCACTATTACTTCCTTGAAAATGGAACTACTTGTAAAATTACTTCACAATTCACGTAAAGCAACAAGAATTATTCACTAGAATAGCCTAAATTGGCCTTAGTCGCGATATAGCTTCCATCTCACAAATAATTGTAATTAACAATAATTATTCCGCGTAAACTGAGGTATAAATTTACAAATAGTTTCATATAGAGTATGAAAAAACTTGTACATTGCAACAAAAATATCTGCATAAGAAACCACAAAAAGCTGTGCTTTGTGTATACCAGTGAATGCTAAGCCTCGTTTGTTGTGTGTCTGGAACTGACTTGACTATGAACAAGCTAACTCGTCTCTCGACTTTAGTCGCAAGTGTGTCTAGGGCATTAGAATGAAGTTTCTTAGGCGGGAGCCTTTGGTTGAGGTTTTTGTGAAAGTAGCGTTTTTTTGCTCCTCTAACACAACTACAGACCCTATTTCGCAAACGCTTAAAACCAAGTTTGTCCTCCAAAGACCCAGAGTGCTTCCATCTCTTAAATGCCCTATCACGACATCTATTTTATTCTATTTGACATATTCTACCAAAGAAATATCCGCGTATACCACCTTCTTGGACCACTTCGGGACCTTCCTGGATCCGGAAATTAAAAACAATAATGCTGGCACAACATTCCATGAAGGAACAAGGCCTTCCTGCAAGGGGATTTCTAGACACGTATTATTATTTTTTTTTCATATACGGGATGAGGTTGTCAGTCCCATGCCCGTGGAATAAAGTACAGTGAAGCTCACCGGATGCAATCCGACCGAACACCTTTAGCGTCAGAAAATCCGGAAATTGACGGCCAAAAATGACATTGCAAAAAGACTTTCCTTCGAGATATTTAAATGGTCCTGAACAACCATGATATAAACTTGAAGGCAGGACACGAATGCCCCTTCCGAAAGCGTCAGTGGAAATGGATTCAATCCAGACTTGGGAAACTGAGTATTTTTTCCCAACTGGGAAACTCTGGATTGAATCCATTTCCACTGACGCTTCCGGAAGGGGCATTTGTATCCTGCATTCAAGTTTATATCATGGTTGTTCAGGACCAATTTTTCCACTGACACTTCCGGAAAGGGCATTTGTTTAAGTCTCTACGTTAGTTTTCATACTTCAACCTTGATATAACCTGAGCGGATGAAATACACTGAGATTGTGAAAACTAAAGAAATCAAACTGTCCAACAATTTCACTCGTAAAATTCATTTTATCAGAATCTAAGGGCCTAGACAGAGCTGAGGATTAGCCGAGAGACGGCTTAGCGTAATTATTTCAGAAATAATATTCAAAATACATTTCTATTATTTTTCACTAAATCGTCTCTCGGCTTAAGTCGTAAGTGTGTCTAGGGCATAAGTGATATAGTTTATACCCTATACCTATCTTATAGTTTATCCGTTTATAATTTTAACAGAAAATTTTAGTTTAGAATACTCACTTTGTAGGATCATAGTCAGCCGTGCTTTGCATCATCATAGCATTTATCTTATCCTCTTCTGATCCATTTATTCTGGACAAATCCACATGAGCTCTCTCCTGTTCCACGTGCATTTTCACTGTGGAACCTTTTTCCATGCTAGGTTCCCACTGTTTTTTTGGTTGAATAGCCAACGGTATCCGGGCTATAGTTAAGGATGTGTTTTTAGGAATCAGCGTGGTATCATCTGTGTATTCTATAAAAAAAAACAACAGCTTCATCAAAGATTTTTTTGGAAATACATCATCTGACTTACCTTCCTTTGTTTGAGCATTAGTTATCTGCAGATCAAAATCCGCAATTTTTCCAATTCGCTTTTGTTGAATAATAGCTTTTTTGAGATCCGCCACAGAAATGTGAAGTCCATCGAAGGTGATTGTATCAAAATCCAAAGCACTTTTGAATTTGTAGTGCACTGACATGGTTTTTGTCTTTTATCTAGCCTGATATTAAATATTTCAGAAGTTAACGTTTTTATTGTATAGATTTTAAAGATCTTATTCTTTCACAATATTCTTCACTCCTTTCTGCCTCTAAAAACAAAAAGCCATTTTGGATTTCGTATTGTCAAAAAAAAATCACTAATTTTCCACTGATTTTTTTTGTGCAATTATCGTGAGAAACACGATTATTTAACTATATGCTAACATCATATAGTCAAGAAATTTATTTAAATATCTTTATAATCAACATATTTTCCTGTTTTAACAGATTTATTAGTTTTTATTCACGTTTTATGCTTTAACCAAGCTCCAAGCACTATCTTTAATGGAGGTAAACGTCATTTACACTAGAAATGACAGTATAGCCGAAAAATTTTCCGAATGTCCCGAAGTGTCCGAAATTGGAACTTGCGCGTTTACATTGAGTGCGAGAGCTTTTTCTACACGAAGCTTACATGTCTTTCGCCATCTTTAAAAGTGATTTTTGCTCTTGCGACTGTTTTGTGTGGATTTAATCAGGTATTTTTTGATCACGATAGCACATTTCTTGTCATTAAATTGCGTTTTGAATTATAATCTGTAGTAGTTCTTTAGTTTTAAGTAATAAAAATTGATATATATCAGGGTAATTGGAGGCTAAATTAACCATAAAAATGTCTCGTTTCCGCAACACATTTCTGACATTTTTCTTATGAAACGTATTGGTTTTTGTAATAGAAATAAAATTTATCGTTTTTGCGGATATTTAATCATTTCTTTAATTCTATGTAAAATTAAGTAAAAAGTAGGGTTGTAATACAAAGCAGAATTTTGTAAATTTGCGCTGGGAAATTAGGATTCATTTTTTTCTTCCGGAATACTGCGTGTTGTCCAGGGCCTGCACAGAGTCACAATGATGAGCTGTATTAGCAATAAATTTTAAGTGCCACTTTTATCATTTTCAGAAATTGTAACCTGGCATTTCGTGCAAATAGCCATCAATACTCGTTTTGCGTGTTTCGAAAACTGCAAAACTTAAAATACTTAGAAGAAGAATCAACTAAAATATTGAAAGTGAAGAATTGATAGTGGTTTTGCTTCTCAAGTTCTGCGAGTCAGAGATTGCTCCTACCATTGTTCAACACACGTTGTCTTGAAAATCAAATAAAAAGAACAACCAATATTTTGGAACAATTTAATATCCAAGAATTATACATCAAAATGACTGATTCAATGAAATTTGGGCCAGAATGGCTTCGCAATATGTCTAATGACACCGGCACGGGAACAGGGAATTCCGCCCAACGCCATCAATTAGCAGAGTTCCGGTAAGTGAAACAAATTTTGGACTTTTAATTATCTCACAGGAAAACAACTTTTATTTCTACTTTACAGATATGGCAGAGAGGAGATGCTCTCATTATTTGACAAAAACATTAAAATCCCGGAAATTCTGCCAAAGTTCAAAAATCTATTCGTGGAAAAAGTGCAGTGTCCACTTGCTTTGACACCCACTACTGAAGATGATTTACGCGTGTGGCAGGTGCGAAGTTCACCAGGACTAGGGCTTCCCAGTCGCGGTCTACGTGGAGGCCTGATGGATCGGGGCCGTGGGCGAGGACGAAGTTCATATCACTCTCTTGGTGGCTACCAGCGTTCTACCTCGCTTTATGACGATGAGGGAAGGATCATTGGCCGCGTAAGTTTTTATAACTTTTTTTTTTAACTGTTTTATTATACATTTTAAAGAAACGTATACTTTTAACAAATAAAACATAGAAAATTAATCTCATTTTACATAGTGAAAATGGACAAATTAACCTAGATCAGTATATTGTAGGTGAGATTCGTAACGTAAGCAAGCATACTCGGATTGCATGCAAATTCAATTTGGAGTATAAATTGGGAGATATGTTATTCAATAATTTTGATTCAAATTGAGGACGATAAATAGCAAAATAAGGACGGACGGCATTGTCTGAACAAAAAATGATGTATGAACAAAAGGGACAGATAATCCTAACCGGCTTATGTAAGTGAGATTCTTAACGTGAGCTAACTCGGAATGCATGCAAATTTGGTTTAGAGCTGAAGTTGGAGGACGCCATTCAGTTACCCATTGCACAGTGGGGCCACTCCATACAAATTGCGGCCTAAACCCTAACTCTGAGGCAAGAAGGTCATATATAGGTAATTTGTGGTCCCTGAATTCATTTTTGACCATAAAAATTTAAAAATAGTAGGGGAAAGGGGGGTAACACGTGCACAGGGCGCACGAACACCAACAAATCATATTTAGTAAGGCTAACTGTTAGAGATAGAGACTGGAATCTTCGAAGGACTCCCCATAAGGCGACCCAAGGACTGTTATGATACCTTCGATTTTCCTCCCACCACTCCCCTTCCCCTCCAAAACCATGTATTTCTTTGATTGCTCGAAAACGTGTGGTACGATTTTTTTTTTAATTTTTGGATATGTTTAAGAGATTACCCAGGCGGACATTTCGCCATTAAACGACAATACCGTTGAGTCATTCCCAATAACGGGTTTTCAAGGTCAAAGGGTAAAAAGACCCTAGAGAGCGTATTTTTCAACCGAGTTTTGGCGGTTAAAAGGGAGGGAGTGGGTGGGGGGCTGGTAAGTGAGGGGCATGTTAACGATTCTTGGGTCGAAGTATGGCGGTACTCCTAAGGTATCAAGTCTCTATCTTTAATCCCCTTGCTCCTAGGTACTAAAAAAAAACTCATTCTGGGTGTGCATAGTCTCAAAAAATTGCTTCGGAGGGGTCCCCGGGGAACTTTGGGCAAAATGAGGTTAGTATTTCCTGAAAGTAGATTAAATTTGAACGAAAAAAAGCTTTTGAGAATAGCGGCAATTAGTAGCTTCATAAGTAGAACCTTTGATGAATCTTAAGAATTTGAAATTTATTTAAAGTAATACGCATTATATAAGATAAGATTTTTTATTATTTTTAAGCATTATATGTTTCGAAGTCCTGGTAAATCCTTATGAGGACAATTTTAAATGGTCAGTTTGCATTCAGTGATGTGTCTTCTAAATAAATACGGCATAATTTCTTTAGAAAAGTACACTTGGCTATATCAATTAGAGTCCATGAATTAGAGTCGCTAAAAAGCCAAAAATTACGAAAAAATTTATAAAATGGTGACTTTAAGAATCTCTATAGGCTACAATTTTTGACCGATCTTAATGAAAATTTGGGAAAATGTTCTTCATTTATCGCTAAATGAAATAAACATAATTTTGGTTCGATTAAAAATGGTTGAAAAAATAGGTTTTGGCCGTCTTGGCCCCACTGTGCATTGAATCAAATTCGTGAAATTATACAAATTTTGTATTTGAACCAAAATATCAAGGATTTGGATGGAGTGACAGAATAGTGAGATATATGAATGAAATGTAGGCCAGACTGTTCTTTATAATTTTGCAGAAGAACTTGATGTTATTGGTTGCTCAGGAGCCGAGATAAATAAGGTCCTAATAATAAAAAGTAAGATAAATAAGAGAAAAATAAATAAGATAAAAGAGATAAATAAATAAAATATTAGGTGAGATTCTTAACAATTTCACCTACTATAATCCTAACAAAATTTCATGTCCTTCGATCGCGCTCAAACTTGGCCAAAATGTGTTTCGCCACTTCCTGATCACGAATATAATAGGGGGTTTTGTTACGTTCCCGGCCGGCCGGCCGGCCGCTCTTTGGAACTTAATAGCTCCTAAACTAAAAGAGATATCGACTTGCGGTTTTCGGCAAAGGTTATATATCGTATGTAAATTGCAACTTGGTGCATTGACCCCCCACCCCCCACCCCTCCTTCCGCTATTTTGAATACCCCCATTTTTTGTTTTTTTTTTTTTTTTTTTTTTTTTTTTTTTTTTTTTTTTGTAATGGCTCCGCGAGCAGATTGTCGCTAATTCGGCTTTTAAAACCATCCTATTTCTTTTTTAATTCGGGCAGCAGTTAAATTTGAAAAAAAGTTTGTTAACATTTTCAAGTTTGATTATGATTATCAAAAAATAAGCAAATATGCTCAAATTTGCCATAGTGTGTCTTAGTTTTGATATGATTTTGCATTAAGGGATTTTCATGAAATTTACAAGAATTTTCGGTGTTGCATAATTTTTTTTCTTTTTTTTTAATTACAGGGCGAACGATGGCCTGAACGCAATGGGACTGATACTAGTGATTGGAATGGATTGTCTTCGACTAGTCCACGAAAAGACTACAATTCACACGTTCGTGGTGGCAGTCAAGAGAATTGGCGACGCAGTAGGCTAGAGGAAGAAACGCCAGAAGGGTGGCGCAGTACTTCAATTTCTGGTGCACGTGAAAAATGGGCTCGTTCTACGAGTTGGCGAGAAGAAGAACCTGGTGAGCTATCGTCACTGCGAGGATATAACAGTGATCGTGGATTTGGCAGTGGAACGAGAATGATTCCTACTGGAACTGGTCGAAAGTTCTGGGATCAAGATGACAATCTACCCGAGTGGGCAATGGAAAATCCGCTAGAGAGTGGAGGAAGTTTTGATGCTACCGGTGCTTTTCATGGATCAAATGAGGAAATTGCAGCCAAAGAGGCAGCTGAAAATAACATAGAAGTGTCACCAAGTAAAAATCGTCGAAAAAACAATAAACCTGGTTCATCCTATTCCGGGTCAGATAATAATGAAAATGATTCAGAAAAAAGTGGAAACGATGAAGGATTTGTTAAGGATTCTGGACCAGTGAGAGAAAATGGTGAGGAAAAAGAGAAAAATGAAAATATTAGAGAAAAAGTTTTGGCCTCGAAAGAGGATTCAATGAGTTTAAATCCAAATGTAACAACAGTAAGTCAGGAAAAAGTTGCCACTGTAATTGTGACAACTTCTACGACAATCTTTGCTTCATCCATTGTGACCACTACTGAGGCGAGGTGCCAGAAAATTGGTCAAGAATGCGAGAAAGATCCACCACCTGGGCAGATGAAAGAAGACAGTGTTGAAATTTCGAGTGTAGATCGAATGCAAGAAGTAGCAGATGATATGGTGGAGAAATTGATAATGGAAGATGAACTAGTGGCATCGATGGCAGTTCCTAATGCCGGAGCATGTTTAGTGGCATCTGTTAGAAATAAAATGCATTCGCCTATGGTTAAAGAAGCACCAACTCCCGTTCCCATAGCTGCACCACCATTGCCTCCTATTCCTCAAGAGTCTGACAGCAATCTTATTTGGTTTTATCGAGATCCCCAGGATATGGTACAAGGTCCATTCACAGCTATTGAGATGGCTGAATGGTATCAAGCAGGATACTTTGATGATAATCTCTGTGTAAGACGTATGGGTGATCAGAGATTCTCAAAATTGGGTGAATTACTTGAGTTATGTGGTGGTGAAATGCCATTTTTTGCTCCTTATCGGATACTTCCTCAACAGATTAATGAACACCCATTAACAACTTCGGTCAATCTCTTGGATGATGCGTCCGTCGCAATGAACTTCCAGATGCTTCGTCAACACTACATCATTCGTCAACAGTCATTAGTTTATCAGAAACTTTCCACTTCAGATTTTTGGCATATGCTATCTGCTGAACAGCAACGTGAAATGATCAATAAGCAAGTGGCTCACATTGGAGTCCCAGATAACATTTATTCTCTACTTGCTTCAATGCCCGCAGATTCAACGGGGCCTCACAATCACCCTATGGGTCTGCATGAACTTGTGTCAGGAAATGGTGGTTCTTTTGGGGCACAAAATAAAATGCTACAAATGCAGCAGCATCCTCCAACAGCTAAACTTTTAAATTCTACGCATCAACCACAACAACCATCAACAGCTACCATACACCCCATAGGTCCTTTCGGTGGCTCACCCCATGTTTCTGGGCAAGGATTTCCACAACAACCTTCTAATCCTCCAACACCAAATGTTCCTGGAATGCCACAAGCAGATGCTATGAAGCAATTCCTTCAGAACATGAATATTGGAACTATGATGCAACAGCAATCGATGACTGCACCAATGAGCAGTCATCGTGTGCCAATTGTGCCTCAAATACAGTCTAAAAATGATCAGCAAAGCCAGAATGATCGGATAAAGTCGCTCATATTGCAGCTAAGCATGCAAAAGGGAATGTCTCAAGCGTCACCATCTGAGCCGGGTGCTGCAAATCAGTGGACAACAATTCAGGTGCCTCCAGAAGATATTTTGACTGCAACTTCTCAGAAGCAGCCACATTGGATGGGTGGCGGCATGCACGTTGAGCAACAAGGACGTGGGATGTGGGATTTATCATCAGCAGGTGCACAGGCCCAACAGCAGTCTTTACAAATACCACTAAACAGTGAAATGAAGACGGAAAAGCATATTTTGGAAGAACAGCAAATTACACGGACAAAAGAAGAGCACAGCGGTGAGGATTTCTTTGATCAGCGTCCATTGTCACCAGAACAGCAAAATTTTTCTAGAGATGTCAAACAGGAAATGCAGAAAGTCAATAAGGGCAAGGAAGAAAAAAAGTACTGTCCCAGTGATGTTAAGAAGGTAGAAGAGAAAGTGAAAAGTCAGTCAGTCCAGGATGAAAAAATTGCCAAAGTGAAGAAAGTGGCAGAGCCAAAGAATCAAGTGAAGTCCAAGGAGGAGGATAAACGGCGTGAGGATGAGAAGAAAAAGGTTCAGAAAAAAATACATGATGAGGAGAAGAAAAAACCCAGTGCACAAGAGGAGAAGAAGGATATAACAGAAGTGCCCAAAAAAGTACCAAGTGGAAATACAAAAAGTATTTCTCAAGGCCAGGCAGTGGGTAAAAATAAAACATCCAAATCATCAGTGGCTCCGTGGTCCAATAGCGATCTTGCGGCTCCTGAATTGAGTTTGGCAGAGATTCAAAAGGCAGAAATGGAACATCGAGCGGAGCAGTCGCGCTTTGAACATATGCTCCGTGAACAGCAACAACAGCAAAGATTGATTGAAATGCAGTCGGCAAAGGAAAGTGTCCTGCCTAAATGGAATGCTCAAACATTGGGAACACCAGTAGTAAAATCTCTAGCAGAAATTCAGGCTGAGGAACAAGCAAAAGCAGCAGCTGCTGAACGAGAACACCAGATGTCTGTGCCGGTAACCAATCAGGGGAATACCGTGGCTCCCAAAGGTTCCATAAAACGAGAGGAAGCTACTGCATTGGCACTGGGTTCTATCTGGAACAACACAGCACAAAGTTTGTCCTGGAATTCCGGTAAGCTGTGGGGTGGTACGAGCAGTAGTGGTTTCTGGGAAGAACCCACTAAGTCTACTACCACTTTTACTACGACCGCAGCGACGACGGGTGGAACTCCATCGGTTCAGAAAGCTCTCGCGAAGAGTCAGACAATGACAAATATTCAAACTGCCAAGACTAGCACACCACCAAGCACAAATACGGTTCATAAGCAACCTTCCAAGCAAACTAAATCGGCGAATTCTGCCAGTAGTAAGAACCATCCAGGAGCTACTATTAAAAATTCTCCTGGAGCATCAGGAAAAACTACATCTACACGAAAGGACGATGGCGGGATGGAATTTACGACATGGTGCATCAAAGCTTTATCCGCAATAAATAGCACAGTCGATAGTAAGTAGCCAAATAAAATATCATGTAATTTTTACACACGGTAATTAATGTTTATATTTATTTCTTTTTGTACACTTAGTTCCTACTTTTGTGTCTTTCTTGCAAGATATTGAGTCTCCATATGAAGTGAAAGACTACATTCGCATGTATTTAGGTAACACTTAAATATAAAATCTTTCAATCAGTTTTATGAATCTATGATTTGATTGTTTTTTTTTAGGAGAGACAAAAGAGTGTTCTGAATTTGCTAAGCAATTCCTGGAGCGGCGAAGCAAATATAAAAATCAAATTCGTGCTCAAAATGCGCATGTTGATGATATGTGTGTTCCGGCGCCGGCAATAACGCCATCAACAGATTGCCAAGAAGTTAAGGTAAGATAATTTTTTTGTATAATTGGAAAATTAGGCAAAGTTGACACATTTTTTTTAATTTATTGTAGGGGAAAGGTAAGAAAGTAAAAAAAAATAAAATGATGAAACTGGATTCCCGGATTTTGGGGTTTTCTGTGACGGCAGCTCAAGATCGTATTAATGTTGGCGATCGTGATTATCCGAATGCTTCCTAAATATCCTCGATATTTATTTCACAGATGAGATAAAGAGAGAAAAAAAAACAGAATTATATATATATATGTATAAATATATATATATATATATATAACATTTATGACTTTATAAACATAAAGAATAATGAAAAATACTTTCTACTGAGACATTATTTTCACAAGCACTTCAAAATGGGCTACTGAGTCTTCTTTATTTTTTTGGTTTTTTTTTTCAACTAATATCGAAGTCAGTCTTTTTCGCTTTTTAAATATAAATTGTTTTTCCGAAAGTAGTGTTCCTATATTCTGAGTATTTTTTTCGACCTTTTTAAAATAAAGATAAATTGAACAATCCGAGTGCGGGATATTTTTTTTCTATCATTCATGTTCATAGAACTTAACTAATTAGGCAGAGAATGCACGTTTTTAAATAATGCAAATAGTTATGAAAAAATGTCAAGTAAAAAAATTTTGTGCCTATGTAGAAAAAAACATTAACTTGTAAATAAATTTAAAAAAAAAAAGAATTGTCGGAGTTTCTAAGCATCGTTGTTTATTTACAATTCTATCGATTAATGAGTAAGGATGCAGAAAATGGTGAGAAAATGAAAAATAAATTTTTGTATTGATACTTCTAAATTTTTGGCATTCCACAGGCACCAAAGAAAAAATTAGGCAAGAAGGAGAAAGCAAAACTTGATGCTGAACACGCGGAGCATGTGAGAGAGGAACAAGAAAAGGAACGCCAAAAGACTATTCAAGAAGAGCAAGAACGCCAAAAACTAGAACAAGAAGAAGCAGAAAATAGACAACAGCAAGAACTTGTAGAAAATCGATTACGACGGGTTCAACTTAAAGAAAGTATTGAGTACTTTAAAGGTAAGTAAATGAATTAGCATTACTGGAAAACACTTAGCTATATTCATCAAGGCTATAAGTATTTCTTTTCCCGTATTAGAATTCAAAAAGAAAACAACCGAAATTTATGAAGAACAGAAAAAGGAGAACGAATGGAAACGATATATGCGCTGCAATGGATTGCCAAACTCTCAAAATCCTGGAGACTTGCGTCAATATATTCACATGTGGATGGAGAAGGAAGAAAGTATAACGAATACTGAGAGAAATTGGTTATTGATGACCAATGAAGAGTCAGTTTTGACACAAAATCGCGATGTAATGGATCTCACGAGAGCCAATGTCAAGAAAAGTCAACCAAATATTGGTGATGTGTATTCTAATCGTGTTAAGGAAGTTTTAGGGGTAAGCGGAAAATCCCGAAATATATAATTGTTCGAATTCCGCAATCTTGGATATCTTGTCTCCTTGTAATTTAAACTTTTCAATCCCTATGATCGAACCTACATATATTTACTGTTCGAACTCTGCATAAGAAAACAACTCCTTTTAACCCTTTAAGGACGAGAAGGTTAAAAATGGGGGGTCAGAAAAAAATATTTTTTCTGACTAGAGCAAAACACAACTTTAGAAGGCCATAGGAAAAATTTCATTTATGTGTCACCGGTGACCAAATCGTCCTCAAAGGGTTAACCCATTCCTTACCATGGTATTATACATCATACGCAAATTGAGTGATTTTAGATAATTTATTCCTGGGAAATTGAAATTCGAATTTCTGTCGGGAATGGATTTTTAGTTACTTTAGTTTACTCATTCAATTACTTGGAAAAAATAGCCCGACAGAGATGGGAATACATTTTGATGTTCTTATCTCGCTTCGTGGAGTCGTGCAAAATTTTTGCTTAAAATGGCGGACGGAAAATTCGACATCCCGTCGAATTTGTTAAAATTAGCCTTCATCCTCTTTCTGATTTGAATTGTGATTGTAATTGTTCTTGGATACTTACTCTATCTAAATCAAGAGTTTGTAATGAATTAATGTACAGTGACCGTTAAAACGTGGGTTTGAGGGCGACTCCCCGCGGCCCCACCCCCATAATAATTTTTTTTCTCTTAAAAAAAATCATCTATTAATCAAGTATTTCTAGTACATTGACTTAATGGGTTAATTGCTTGAACTCCACCCACAGAGAGCATCCGATGAAGTGGGCGGTGTGGGTAATGCGTACATCCATTCAGCTTAGATTTTTTATACAATAGGTCTAATGTTCTAATGGATTTATAATTAAGAACAATTTCTGTTCTAATAAGCCACGCTGACTACCATTCATGCATACACGAGAACCGTTTTTTAAAAAGTTATATAAAATTTGGTCTAAGTCAATTAACTATAAATGTCCTACTGTATAAATAATAATTTGATTCGGGAACTGCGATTATGGAATATCTCCTTGCGCGGATCGAGTTAAATTTATATTTTTCCGATGTGAATGTGATGCGTGAAGCGAAGACCTTATTCTCTTGCATTGAATGTAATTTTCTGTTCTAAAGTTTTTTCTCTAACAATTTCTAATTTTTAATTGTTTTTATCCTACACTTTAAATCCACTAATAACATTGATACGACCAGATCTTATGGCCTCTACATACTAGAGCAATTTATGTCCATATTAAAGACAATTTCCTATACTTGTGTAGGAAAAACGCTTCAACATGGACATAAATATCTCTAATGTGTAGAGGCCATAAGGCTAATGGGTTATATTTCAGTGCTTCATAATATATAAAAAACGATATTGCGAGGCACTGATTTCAGTCAAACCAAGTCAAACTTTGGAAAGGAGAATGGTCAAAACTGTATGGGCGCTGGTCCCGGAATCGCCATAAATGAGAGTAGGCGCATTTTGTAGGTACTGATATAAGATTGAAAAATTGCCGGGACCCAGGACGATAAACGCTGGGAGTCCTTGTAAAAATGCTTTTATCCTTTCGATAAATCGCTGTTTTGACAACGAATTACGCAAGAACTGCTAAAGCGATCTTGATGAAATTCGGTATAGGGTCACTGTATGACTTAAAGTTTTTGTCCATGCATATCACCCCCTCCCCCCACCCTCCATTCTGATAGCCCCCATACAAAATGGGGGCGCTTAACCTTATAACTCCTTTCTAAGAGGAGGTAGAAAACTGAAATTCGACAAGGGAACAAAGCTTAGGGAAGACTTCAACCATGTATAATATCTCCCTCCTCTGTCCCCCTTTCTGGTGGCCCTCATACAAAATGAGAGCATTTCACCTTATAACTCCTTTCTGACAAAAGATAGGAAGTTGAAATATAGCATGGGAACAAGGCTTAAAGAAGACTTTTTAACCATACTGACCAAACTCTTCCACCATCACCGTTTCTGGTAGCCCCCATACAAAATAAGACTATTTTACCTTATAACTCCTTTCTAAGAGGAGGCAGAAAGCTGTAATTCGACTAGATGTCTATAAATTCATATAAAATCTAGAAAATTATTGTTAACGTTATTAGTTATTCATTTTTTTTATTCTTTTACAAACCAAATACTTCTTCTCAGAAAGGAGGTCAAAATGCTCTCATTTTGTATAGGATTACTAGAAGGGATGGTGGAGGAGGGGGTTAACATGCATGGTTGAAAGGTCTTCCATATGTTTTGTTCCCTTGTTGAATATCAGCTTTCTACATTGTCTTAGAAAGGAGTTATAAGGTAAAGTGCCCCCATTTTGTATAAGGGCTACCAGAACAGAGGGTGGAGGGAGGGGGTGGTATGCATAAATAAAAAGTTTAAAAAATACAGTGACTCTATACCGAATTTCATCAAGATCACTTTAGCAGTTCTTGTATAATTCGTAGTCAAAACAACGATTTTTCGGAAGGATAAAGGTCTTTTTACAAGGACTCCCAGCGCTTATCGTCCTGGGTCCCGGCATTTTTTTAACCTTATATTAGTATCTTCAAAATGCGTCTACTCTAATGTTTGTATGAAAATGAACCAGCGCCCATATACTTTTGATCATTCTTCATCATTGTAAAAAATAGTTTTTATGCTCTAGAACTGTTCCTCCATGGTTTAGAACATTGATCCCAGAACAAAAGTTGTTACCTATACCAATGTATATCCAGTGACATAGATCCCGTTCGTGGCGATTCCGGGACCGGATTTGACCATTCTCCTTTAAAGTTTTGAGTTTATATGTTGAATTTCGGGGTTATTCCCCTGAGCTTAATAGGGATATATTGTTCGAAATGCGTCAGTGTCGCGCAAATTTTTATTTTTTTTTATTTTTAGATTATGTATTACTATGTATGTCTTATTATCTACTATTTATTTGTAGATTATGAATGAACTAAATGAAGCAATTGTAGACGCTTCTAACTTAACTCCAGTTGTTTATCGTGATCTCTTACGTCTAAGAACTGAAATGCGAGAGAAACTTACAGACTATATTGACAAATTCTCTTACCAAATCCTCTGTAATATCGATAGAGATATGAATTTGGAAGGATCTACTACAATAGCAACTCATACGTATGCCTCCAGTGTATTCAAATCGCAGCTTTGGACATTACGTGATATTCCACAGCCGCAACTAAGCGCTAAGGATCGTGTACGCGAGGGAACCAAGCATACAGAAGTTGAGTTCTCGCTTCTCGATACCACAATTATTCTTCCGCCGACGATCAAGTGCTTTCGAGCAGCATTGCGTGGACTTTGCTTAAACTATGATCACTTTTCAGACTCTTGTTATAGCTTTTCTATGCCGAAATCCACAAAAAAGACAACAAATTTACGCCAGAGCACTAAAATAGAATGGTTAAAACGTAAGGAATTGCTAGAAAAGGCTCTGATCGAGAAGAATTTCCAGAAAAACGATATGGTTGAATTCGATATCACTCCAGCTGCTACTACTGTAATTGATGTGGATAAGCTCTATTCTGATTACGAAACAGAACAAAATCGACAGGAAAAGCGCCATAAAGGACCTGAAGGACTTAAGCTTAGTGCGACTGATGTTAATCTACGAAGCCATAGAATTGTGGGTGGCATTTATTGTATTGATTATCTTGATCAACCTAAGCAGGATATAAAGATTGGATCTAAATCATTTCTCGCTACATGTAAGTTTTTATTGATTATTATCTTTTTTGAAAATTTTTGGAACAATGTTACAAATGTAGTAATAATATTGTTATAAAAAATAAATCTATAAATTTGATCCTGCTACTAGGAACAAAACAGCAGTGTGCAACAGTACTATTTCAATTTTCAGGAATAAATTTGTATAAAATGAAATCAAGTCAAATTTATAGACAAATTATGAAAATGGTTCCAAAAAAAAACTCTTAATAGAATTGTTGCTAATGTCGTAATAAAACCGCAAAGAAAAATTATTGGAATAAACAAATACCATCTCTAAAACGATTTATTCCAAAGAAAATTTGTTCCAATATATTTTGGTCGGTGTCCAAAAGTTTCTACCGTGTACTGTGCATCAAGTATGTACCCTCAAACTCAATCATTATAAACTTCGACGGTTAAATTTAAAAATGTAAAAGTTTAGTTTGGGTATATGAAGAAAATTTTATGTGAAGTCTCTGATGGATCTGAACCATTTCTCTTGTTTCCTTAATATTATATTAAACTTCTGCAGCAAATTGCTTTATATTTAATTTTTAATGTAATTTGATGTGAATTTCCATGACCGAGAAGAACACAAAACGCTTCATGCGATTCTTTCATTTATTAGTAGAGATTGCCCAGGGTGACACTTATCCCTTTTATCCGTATACGAAAATATCTTTGAATCATTCATACCAACGGGTTAAATTTCTTTTAACTCCTTTGAGAACGATTGGTTTACCCGTGACCCTATTACACCAATGTAATTTTTATCCAAAATTCAATTGCATAAAAGTTATTTTCAGTGATTTAAAAAACTGTTCAAATTGGTAATGAATCAAGTAAAATCACGAGTTCAAGCATTTTGAAAAGTATATGAAGCTTTCTTTTTAGAATTTACTTAGATCATTTATTAAAAGAATGAAGTCCACATGCAATCCAATTTCACGCTCTGTGAAATTGAATGTATAGTAATTGTGTATAAGATGTATGTGTATCGATTAGATTAATCATGTTAGATGTATGTAAATATTTCTAACAACTTTTAGAACTTTGCCTTATTTCATTATTTACCTAATAATTAATTCCTGTATTTTTTTATCTGTCAGTTTTCTATCCGAACAAATTGAAGAGGAAACACTTTTACCAGTCTTATAAACCTCCACCACCACCTCAACCAGGTGTTCGCCGTCTGCCAGAAGAAATTGAAGCTGAAATAAAATTGATGGAGGAAAATTTGGATAAACTCGCGCTTATTACAGTTAAGTACGTGTCTCTTAGATACCCCATCTATTTCTTATATTACAAACGTAAGTAAAATTATATAGTCACATTACACATATGTGGACTATTTTCAGGCTGCCGGAGAATGTCTTATGGTTTGAACCACCAATAGTTTGTCGCTGGGAAAGCCCAGATGATATTGATGTTTCCTTGGAGGACAACAATGATGAATCAGGAAATATTTTCCAAAACTTAGATACAAATCCTCATCCAAAGCAACACGGTTCCAAACCCGATTCTACTGTTATAGAAATTCCTGACTTTAACCTTTTGTGCATTCCATCCTATATTGACTTACATGCATTAATGCTGGATTTCATAGTCCCACGGCTACCAGATGGATATGGTGTAATGATAGAGAATATGTCGGGAGAGAGAAAGAGTAGCTTGATGAAGTACGTAATTAAAGAAAGTGAAATAAAAAGAAATATAGAATTTCACCAAAAAAATTCTCCAGTAATTGAAACTGCAATTCATTCGACAAATTCACCTCGATCACTACATCCAAAAGTGCGTTTTAAAAAAGTTTTGAGAATATTAAGTAGAAAGCGGTCAAAAACTACTATTGCGTCTGAATCGTCATCTTCAACAGATGAAGAGGAATCAGAGGTAGTTCAAAAATTCAGACGTTCGAGTATATCGATGGAACCCAGCGGGGGAAAATACTTTCTGTCACAGTTTATCAGAGATCTCGATGAACTCACAGAGCTGCAACATCCTCAGTTTGATGAAAAAATTGAGGAAATAGCATCGAAAACGTTATTACCTCAGGAGGAAATATCTGATACGGTGAGAAAGACTTCAAGTGTAAGTCTACTACGAGAGCATCATGATCTACTGTGTGATATGCGTTTTTTGGGAGCTTCTATGAAGTGCCATGACACATCAAACGAAATTGACCACAAGGTGGAAATCGTCGAAGAAAGTAACTCAGAAAGTGATTCAGATGATAACATAGATTTAAATGCTTCATATACACAAGATAATTCATTTTCAAAGTGGAGCACAAGAGATGTGCACGATGTAAAATTTAATGAAGATAAACTTACCATACAATTTCGTACTGGACGGCTTGGATGCTTTGGCTTTGCTGCGAATCGCTATAGTAATCTTCCTTATCAAACATGGGAACTTAAGCCAGACTTTCGCTTTCCAAATGCCGTTTCATTTACCCTTACTGCCGCAGTTGTGAGCATTGATATAACTATTTTGGACAATGGCGTACGTCTAAATTCCATCCAGGGGTGCTCTTCGGCACCTCTAGCACATATTTTAGGTATAATTTTACCGTTAGATGAACTCAAAACCGTTATGAAGAGTACAGCTGTTGACCTCTTTCCTGAATCTGATGCTTTTTGCTATACTGAAGGATCTTGTGAAAAAAACAGCGTTATGGAAGAACATTTATACGATTGTATGGGTTCACTTGCTCTTACTCATAATTTTTCTTGGTCCCGTTGGAATCTTCTTTCTGGTAGTCGATCAGCAGTACTTCTTATGCGTGAAGTAATGGAATACAGAAAACCGGTAAAGTATTAAAAATGTTTGAATAATTTAAAAAGTAATAGTTTGTTTTTATCATCACAGCCAAGTCAGTCAACACTCCTTGTAACACCACTTAAAACCATTGTAGTGGACTGTACCGAAGTTTCGGCATCTTTCAGTACAGTTGGTGTGCCAGGAATGCAATTTTATGCAGATTTACATCATCTTGCCAGAGAGCATTCTCAACCAGTTTCAAGAGAAAAACAGAGAAATATGAATCTAATTTTGCGTGACAATGTTGTTCAAGTTCTCAAATCGACTAGGCCTTTGAGTTTCTGTTAAACATATAGCTAATATAACAAACAATATTATGTAATTTTAAGCTTCCAATTGTATTTCGGACTTAAAAACTATTCCATTTCAATATTGTCACGAAAATATTTCGGTCGCTCCATTTTAAAGCAAACAAATTGGCTTAAATAAAATTGATATCTGTAAAAAAAAATATTTTTCAAACATCACAAAATTTTCAAAATCCGTGCGAAATTATTAAAAAAAATCATTTTTATTTTTTTTAATGTTCAAATGTATATACTTTCCAGGACGTAAGAATCTGAAGTGAGACTTATATTTATAATAGACATATTTAGCAAATTTATGATTTATCTTGATTTTTATCTAAATTCATTTTAGTGAATTCCTGACTAAGTATTTTCATAGTCTCAGCATGTGTGATCTGAGGTGTCTTATATATTTTGTATTTTTGTTGTACAAACTTAGCAAATCCACTTGCAGCTTTTACCGGAGTTTGAACAACTTGTCCATCTTTCTTTCTCTTGTTAATGAATACTCGAATAGTACCTTTACAATATTTGCACTGAATATTCTCCACTTTTTTTGTCTTTGAATGCATTTGGGTTTTTGCTCCACATCCATCGCACTGATATGTGTACTTATACTCAATATTATAGTGATGACATACTGTGATCTTGGGTAATTCTGAGAAAACTTCATTAGCGCGTCTCGCCCATTTCTTCCAATGTTCTGCATGTCCTTTCTTTTCACTATCCAAAATCCAAGCCGCTGCATGACAAAGCTCGTGAATAAGAGTGCAACGTAAACGATCAGCACTTGTTAGAACCTTCTCACTCAAATCAATTTCAGCCAATCTTACACCATTTCTACAAAAGAACAAAAAAATATGATTATAATATTCTAAAATTATTTAATAATAAAAAAAATACCGCAACATATTTGTGCATCGCCCTGCTGTTGTTAGCAACTTCTTATTCCATTTGATAGACACATTCAACTGATTGTTGAATATTTTTTCATTGTAGAGATTATACAAAACAGCAGTTAATTCTTCCTTCATTACACGAAAATTTTTTCTAAAGCGTAGGGCTTCTGGATGTGATAAATCATTAAGGGTAGATGCATTGAGGGATATCAGAAACCCGTAATAATTTTTATTATCCCTTTGTGAGAAGAATTGAAGCGCTTTATTTGACGAATTTGTAAATTCATGCATTTCCAAGTCGTTTCGCCCTTTTGAAGGTATGGCACCCTTTATAGCCTCTAATTTAATATTACTCAGCTTAGGACTGTTTTTCGACGACAACAAATCTTCATCGACATTCAATTGTGTATCACTGTTTATATTACTATATAATTTTTTTGAAAAAAGCTTTCTTTTAGTTGATGGACCAGGATTTTCCACATTATGCAATATTTTGTTTTGTGGAGTAACAGCATATTCTATATCTTTCTCATTTACGGTCGTCGAAATTGGTATGAGAGATTTATTTTCGAATATAGTGTTGTCACTATCACTTGAAGCATCTTGAACAAAGTCTGATTCTATTTTCCTATTTACTTTCTTTGCAAAACTCTTGTGTTTTTTTCGCTTTTCATTTGAACATGAATCGGACGAATAGGAATTCTCAGAATAACTTATATGCCAGGATTTGTAAGATTCAAGATCTTCTAATTCAGACTCACTATCTGAATCGCAAATTCTAAAATTTTTGTTTCGCAATTTTGCAATATTTTGTTGCTGACTTTCTTTTGTTTCTGTAATTTTTTTTATTAACGGTTTTTTCTGTTGTATCTCATTTTTCTTGTCTTGTTTTTCATGCCCCGTCAATTCCAGAGTATTTCCCAGATTTCCAAAGGCTGTGGATTTTAAATATATATAACATATTGTATAATACTTCTAAAATCAACGGAAAATTTAAAGCTAGATATTTTTTTTGTCATTATAAAACTACATGAAATCAATATTAGAAAGAAAGTAGTAATAGTACAATAAATTGTCTATTTCTGTCAGAATAGGAAGAGAAATTATTAAAAAAAAATGAAAGCTTTGTACAAATAGATTTACCACTCAATTTTGAAAATTTTTAAATCTTTAAATCGCCCTTCATCAAAAGGCAATTCGTTTTCTAAGCAAAGTATATTTAATACTTTAACAAGCTTCATAATAATTTAGCTAAATTTGCAGAGCATATGACCTATTTCACAATTGTTAACCCAGTCGACGGCCAAACCCACCAATCCCAATTTCCAATTCTTCATTCCTATGGCGGGTGCTGAAGGTTGCTGGGGCTTTCGTTCGAGTCATCTCTCCCTGTACTTTAGTGAATGAGCATCAGTCGCCGGAGACAGTTCACTCCAAGGAAGTTGAAAAATGGCTGGCAACTCCATTTCCCCTTTGTCCCTTTATAAGTTATGATATTATTTCAGTGAGCTCCATCAGGGCTTACAAATTGAAAATTTCAAACTTCTTGAAGTCTTTCGTTGTTTTAACCCTTTTAGAACGATTGGGTCACTGAATACCCCTTTTCTTGTTTTCTCAATGGCTCCGCCCCTATGGCATCGATCGGGCTCAAAATTTAGTATATTATAGCTGGGCCTTAGGGCTTTTGATCAATACCAAACTTAAGATCCCCCGACTCCCCTGACCCGAGCAATAAGGGTCCAAAAAAAATTCTTAAAATAGCCATAACTCCGGTTCTAATTGTCAGAATTTAAAAATAGAAGGCGTTTTGGAAAGCTCTCGTGAAATGCCACTTCCCCTTCTAACATCACAAATTCATAAAACCACCGCTAGGGGCGCTATTTTTAAAAATAAAGATTTTTCAATTTTCTAAGTTAAATAACTCAAAAATTCCGTTGTGCATTTGGCTGAAATTTTAGTATGTTGTAGCCCTTGATTATATCTATCAAACAAAAAAAATATTTAAGTCGATGGATAACCCCTGACCCGAGCTATAAGGGATCTAATTTCGAATATTGACCGGCCTTTATCTCCGGTTCTAATTAACATTTACAGCTACATTTTGGGTTTTTGTTTCGTCTCGATGAGCACTTTCAGATGGAAGTTCAAAAAGTCACAAATTCAAATTCATTTTTCTCAAAAACGGCGTTGTGCAAGTTAATCAAATTTTAGAGTGTTGTAGTCCAATCTAGGACGTTTCTTGGTGAAAAAACGAGTACAAAAACAAACAACTTCGATTACCTCGGCTTCTGATTAATCGATTGGATCAAGTGCTACAGCAAAATTATAGAGGATATTCTGGTCCATATTTCACCCATATATCACTTTTCTGTCAGTCCAACCAAATCCTGGATATTTTGGCTTAAGTACGAAATTTGTATAAAGGTCTGAGTGATTTAACCAGAGGAGTTATCACAACTATTGGCCGGCTAATCGCAAATCACTATAGACTTAAAGCGAATTTGTATCGTGTTAATATTGTAGAGGATCCGCTATGTCAGGTATGTAATGTACATGAGGACATTGATCATGTCCTCTTTAAATGTCCGCGCTTCAGAATTGGAAGAGATGAGCTGGTGGGCTCCTGCAGCCGTATATCCCCTAATTTTTGTGTTAGGGACATTTTAGGGCTGTGTATGGTGCACAAGCTCCCAGGACCCTTAAAAAAGATTGTGGCGTTCCTAAATAGTAACGATGTTAGAATATAATTGATACTGATAGATTTTTATTAAGGACATTTATTTAACTGCTAAGTGTTTTGGTTGAAATGGGATCTTGGTCGCCGATAGGCTTTAGACCTATATCAAGGGTAAGGGGAAGGGGGATCAAAAAAAAAAAACAAAATTCTTATAATTTCACGAATTTGATTCACGATAACTGAATGGCGTCCCCCAACTTCAGCTCTAAATCGAATTTGCATGCATTCCCAGTTAGCTCACATTAAGAATCTCACCTACATAAGCCGGTTAGGATTATCTGTCCTTTTCCAACTTGTCACCATCCTGGAGCTTAAACAGTAAAAGATATCGACTTCTGGTCTTCTATGACCCCCGATAAAAAGTATATCTACAGACGTTTCTTTTCCCTGCCCCCCTGCATCTCCTCCAAAACCATGTTTTTCTCAAAATTGTCCCAAGCATTTTCAATGATTTTCGGATATGTTTTAGAGGTAGTCCAAACAAACACTTCGTCCAAACATACCTATGACCGGGTAAATTCGCCATTTTCAAATTATTGAAGGTCAAAAGGAAATCCGGGGAAATCACTTTGGAGGGCATAATTTTTCCAACCGATTTGGTTGAATTTGAATTTTTTGGATTGCTTGAAATTTCTAAAAAAAAAAAAGATAATTTACAGAGAAATCTATTTCGTGAGTTTGAGCATTCCGTAAAGCTGTTTTTTTTTTACTATAAATAAAAAGTATCATGCATGTGCAAATCCTTTAATTTAAAATATTACAAACACGTGCTTGTAACTTTTACCAGTAGTGGTGCTAAAATTTATATATTTTTTTGTGTAGCATTAAAAAAAAATTAACACTTACATTTTGAGGTAATAGTATCATTCGGATCCCTTCTCTTCTGCTTTTTAATGGAATTTAGGACCTCTCTGGTTTTCCAAGAATCTCCGTACATTTCAGTCAAAATACTTTGTACCTCAGGCTCAAGATCAATCCCAAGATCATCTTTTCCCTGATTTTTCTGTTCAATTATAGGTTTCTTAACTATTGGTACATCATCTTCTTCATTTTTGTCATTATACTGATGATCACTTTCATCAAATGATGAAGTTATTTCATGTTCCTCTATTTCAATGTTGATCTTTATTTTGGCAGAAATATTCACAACTTGTGATTTCTGCTCAATATCTCTTGGTATATATTTTTCGTGTCCACTTTTAATTTCATCATTGTCAGTTTCATTTAGACTAACAGGATCATCATAACTCATAGAATTTTCCTTTGTATTTTCAAAAGTGTTCTCAGCCAGCAAATTATCTGATTTATAGTGAAGAGAAATTTCGGTCTGTGTAGGAATCTTGTCGAAAAATGCATTGAGTTTTTGTTGAATAGTACTGTTAAGACTTTTTTCCGTCGATTCACTTACTGCAGGGAATGATTCTTTTAGTGGCAATTCATTTTCACTAGACTCATCCAAAATAATGACTTCTGGTGTTTTCGAGCAATCACTTTGTGTTATTTTTTTGTGATTTAGGTCGATTTCATTACTACTTGTACTGCTTATGGTGAGAATACTAGCATCAGATTCACTAGCTCTAATTTGTTTCCGCAATTCTTGAGATAAACAATCGTTTCCACTTATGTTCAATGACGGCATATTTTGGGTATTGAATGATTTGTGCGGTGGAATTCCAAGATCTCTTAAGCCCGATTCAATTTTCTTCACGTATCCTATATAATCTTTCGACTCCTTTTCAGGGTTTTCATGTGACATAGTTCCCTGTCTGGATATTTGAGAGTCCAAACCAGAACAATGTACTCCATTCGGACTATCCGGCAGTGTATATTTGTCAGTTTCACCTTCATCAGTTAAAAAAAATGACTTATGTTCATTGTCAATTTCTTCAGGGGGATATGAAATCCTTTGCGTGAATTTTGACATTGAAGATACCTGATGGTTTGATGATCTATTACCCAAAGTAAGCTTGGAGAATTCTGTAAAAGCACAAAAATATTTAAGTGGCTTACGATATTTTGTATATATAAGTAAACACATGGTACAAAAATATTACTTTTCTTTACAACTACAGGAAATTTCGTCGGATCCACAGATGAAAGTAATTTATATTTTTCCATTGCATTTTAAGTGAATAAACTCGTTGAAAAAAGAGTCACACTTATTTTTCACAAGTTCAAAATGCTTTTATTTCTAATTGAAAAGAATGCCACCAACGCCACTGTTAAAAATGGATATAAATTTTATAGTTATGGCACAGAAAACACCGTTTATAGATTAATGTTCTTCTTCTTCTTCTATTTTATGTAAGGCTGTCGGATATTTAAAAAAATGTGGTGAATATTCGTACGTGTGGTGAATACAAGTGACGGGCTGTGTGGATGTCAAGAGACGTCCGGCCCCTACAACCCAGCAACTATAGAGTTCCCTGTTTGACTTTTCGTGACGGTGGCGGCCTCCCAAATGTTCAGAAAGTGGTGGCCATCCAAGAGAACTATTGCTTCAACCGCGTTCGCTTTTTCCCAGCCCGTAAGGATTTACATTGGACCGAACCCTGTTCCGAACACGTTTGCTGAACGTTGTTCAAACAGGGAACTTTCGTTGCTGGGAAAAAAACTAAAGAAGAGAGAAGAAATGTTGCCCAACTTTTAGGAAGTGTCAAAAAATTGACCAAATTGCGCCATCTAATATAGAGTATTTTATTACATATCTTCCCCATATCAGATGACAAATAATATTGAAATCCACGAAATCCGTTTAATCGTTGTAACTCAAGAATTTGCTGGATGTGCAAGTGCACACCCCCCGAGGCACTTCTTCTCTTCTTTAAAGTTTTTTTAGGGGCCGGACGTCTCTAAAGCCCCCGAGGCACACACCCCGCAAATTCTTGAGCTCAACGCGATTACAAGCACGATTACAAAAAGAAGTCGTTATACAAGGATTTGAATTTGCGAGGTGTTGGAGATTTTTCTCGGCCACTTATGGCCTCTACACACTGGAGAAATTTATGTCCATATTGAAGCAAATTTCCTACGCATGTGTAAGAAAATCTCTAAAATATGGACATATTTTTCTCTAATGTGTAGAGGCCATTAAAGAGCTGACCGGGTGCGAGGTGCGAGTACGATTTCAATAATTTGCCCTCAGATTTGGATTTCCCTCGTTTAATGTATAACTAAAATAAATTTAATTTAGTAGTTACAAGAACTCGTACTGTTTGGTCGAAAGACCCACAAACTGCCAGTCCAATCAAATCCGAACACCAATCCAGGCAATGGACAGGTTGGGAAGAAACTACTGAAGAACAAATCATCTGCAAATTTCCTTCTACGCCGATATCACATCCATCAGATAAAGTCTTTCTCTTCTCAGGATACTCACTAAAAATATTGAAGGAAAAAATGTAAATAGAATTTTTAGAAAAATAAAATATCTTACTAATTCCATAATCTAATTGACCCGTTTCCTCCGCAAGATGCGAATATATCTCGATTCTGTGGAAGATGCCGAACAGCCCAGACGGTGCTTTTTGCTCCAGTTATCGTTCCTTGACTCCCAAGAGATCGTCCAGCGTCTCTTTCTACCGCACATGCAAAGCCCTTTTTTGGATGTTGTGTCCTCATATCATACACAAAAAGACCTCCTTCTAGCGTGGACACGGCTAATTTGTTCATCTGAATATCATTTCGATCGAACTCGGTACTACAGACTCCATTTCCAAGATTTGTTTCCCAGCTTTGTTGCATCTTTCGCAGATCAATCATTTTGAGATCGCCATTGTCGTATCCAGCTGCCAAGCATCTCTCACTGTTATTGAAAGAGTTACCAAAGGCTACAGCCCAACAATCTCTATATCTAGAATTTGTGCCTCCGGACACACAAGCTACCGGAGAACCAGCTTGTCGTGTATCCCAGACCTTTACACTTCCATCACGACTGCCTGTTGCAATTTCCGGGGCTCCACAATTAATCAAAGCCCCTCCAATAGCATCTAAGCTGTTGATAATGCTTGAATGTGCTTTGATTGAGTAAATTGGACTTTCAGGGCGCTCAATATCTACAACAATTAGATTCCCAGAAAAATCACCAACTGCCAAATTATAATCTCGAATTCTCGATGCCCCAAAGGAGATAGTCTTAACGGATGTCTCCTGATTTATCTCACGTCTCAGCTGCAAAGTGTTTTCTTCTAATTCGTAGACTTGGAGTACTCCATTGCCTTGAGATTTGGAGCCGGCAACAACAAATTTCGCTGTCCGCGGGATCCATTTCACATCAAAAATTGAGTAACTAACAGGCTGGGAAAGATACTCTACTATTTGAGGTTTATCCATTCCACTAAACTAGCCGGCGTCGCTGTATTGTAAAAGGATTTCTTCGCAGGCAAAGACCCTCACAAGTTTGATCAATTTCTCATGAATAATAAACAAAATACAAATGTCTAAACATGCGTATTTAACACGTCCCTGAAGAAAATACAAACTTGCGGCGAATACAAACTTTCAGGTACACTGTAAAAAACAGTTGGACGAAAAAAAAGCTCACTGATATTTTTTAACGGGAAATGGGAAAAATGCATTTTTTATCATCAGGACAGCCTTCACATCCACTTTAGACCCAAATGTGGGACCATATTATGAGAAAATTCCATTTTTTTTCTCTAAAAAAATACAATTGGGCGTGGGTTTTTTTTTTCAAGAGGATAACGATCCCAAGCATTCCTCCAAACTTTGTAGAGGTTTCCTTCTTGAGAAAGAGAAACGCAGGGTCCTAAACTACATGCTTTAACCACCCCAGTCACCCGATTGTAGCCTCATTGCAATTCTCTTGGATTTTCTCGACCACAAGGTTCGAAATTAGGCGCGACATCAGTTCCAATCTTGGTGGAAACACTTCAGGATGTGTGGGCAAAGTTCCTTCAGACATTTTGTAGAAATTGATCAACAGGATGCCCCAAATTTGTGAGGCGCTTATCAAAGTTAAAGGAGGATTCTTCGAGGAAAACTAAATTTGATGATTTTATTCATGTTTATTTTAATAAAATAATGAAGTAAAAGAAATGAAATTGCAACAATAATAAGAAGAAATTTGAAAAATAATAAAAAAAAATATATGAAAAAGTAGAATTTGGGCTGAAAATTTCAATATTCAAAGAAGAAACCCCTTTCAGAACACATCACACCGGAAACCGACCACAATCCGTACCAAAAATATTCCCTCGGTATTATTTTCAGTTTTTCTGACTCTTTATAATATTTACTAATAGTATTTAGCTTATATTAAATGATTATTAAAAGATTAGATCAGTTTTAGAATGTGGGACTACTTTTGATTTTTTTTTCCAAAAAGCTAATTTTTGACTGATCCTCAAATTATAAGTTTTGTAGCTCATGTATTTTCTCAAATCTTGTTTAAAACTGTTCTT
The DNA here is from genome assembly GCF_024763615.1 of Phlebotomus papatasi. Classification (NCBI taxonomy): domain Eukaryota; kingdom Metazoa; phylum Arthropoda; class Insecta; order Diptera; family Psychodidae; genus Phlebotomus; species Phlebotomus papatasi. The sequence goes on from NC_077223.1 coordinate 53,990,725, forward strand.
AAGTTTATATGAAACTATTTCAGTCAATAGAACTGGATATTACTGCGTTTTCCCGGTCCAAATCACGTGTATTTAAGCTTACGAAGGATGTATTTAATGTTTTGGCCGTTAGTGTATAACCGAATACAATTTTGCAAAAAAATTTAAAATGCTTTAAATTTATGTTCTTTCTTCTATCCAGAATAAAATTCTTGCCGAAAAATATTGAAAAATGTATCATTTTTTATACAAAATAGAAAAAAAATGTTAAGACGCGTTCTTACTTCCGATAAATATTTCCCAATAAGGAGTAACATACTCTGACGGATTCCATAGCCAGGTGGGTGTCTTTGTGGGGCGGAAGAGCCACAGAGAAAAACGTCTGAATACCTTCTTCGAACAAATCAATCGCTGAAGAAATCTCATTTCTCTGAAAATGTTAATTTCTAATTAATTATCTTGTACAAAAAAATCATATACATCATATACATACATCCATCGCTTCAGCTCCTTTTCTATATAAATCTTCAGCTTCTTTGACTCTGGTGACATTATGCAATAGAGATATGTGAGATTTGCACTGAGAGCATTTAATCTTCTTCTCTGGATGATCCGGAAATGAGAAAAACTTCTCACACTTGAAACTAGGACAATTAATTCTACTTTTATTGGACAATTCCTCAAGCTTTGGCCAATTTTCCCGGCAACTGAGGCATTCACAGTGGAACCAGTAGCGAGATCTAAGATTTCTTTGTCTCTGACGCCCATCCTGCTTTGTAAATACCGGTCCATAATTCTCAGTGACGGCATTCCCTGCTGCAATGGGTCTCAGAGCAGTTAATCGGAGTTTGTTGCCGGAAAAGTATCGTGCAACAGCGGGAAAACAGTCATGATTGAAGAGGGAAGCTTTTTTATAAATAGCCACTCCAATGTAGACAACCTTGGAGCCAACAATTGAATTTTGGGATCCAAGAAGAGTCTCATAGATTTCATGTGCATTAAATTGCAATGCTTCCAAGAGATGGAGAATAATTTCAGCGATATGGAGTTCTTTTGGAGTAGGTTCTACACTTTCAGTGGTTCTACGGCCAAAAAAACCACTTTTCTGGAGGATTCTCAGAAGAAAGATGGACATGAGACAACGCTGGAGATAATCATCTCCAGAACGCATCTCACTATGACGACAAAGAGTGTCCAAGATACTTTTTATACTCTCTACCGCCTGCTCATACGTTCCAGATTCGGTGATTAATCTCAGAGCCACGAAACTCAAAACAGACATTCCAGAACCTGAAAATAATTATATAAATTTCATTAGAAGTTTACAGGACATAAATCTTTCCAACTAACCAATTAGAAGATCCAAATATTTGCACTCAAAGCGATGATACGAAGAACAAGCTACTTTTTGGCATTCCTGAGAGCAAAATGCAACAGAACAGCATTCCGGGCATCCAATTGGGGCTACCAAGCGAACTTGACAGTGCAAACAGTGACTTCCAAAAAATTCAGGAAGCAAACAAGCTGCTACTGGTGTCTCACAAATAACATCTTCCCCAGGATTGATGTCCCGAGAAGCAATAAAAAACTTCCCTTTTGAAGAAGTTGATGTGATTTCTAACTTTTCAGATGGTCCTTTGAGCTGTTCTTGTTCATTTTTCCTGGCTTTGAGATCATCTTGAATGAATTAAAATTAAAAGATAATTAATATAGAATTCCTAAATAAATTATACACATTTCTTACCAAGAAAATCTTTTTTGTGAAGAGTTTTCAAATTTTCAAGCATTTCTAGTTCTTCCCTGTCTTTTTTCACTTTCTCTTCTACAATTGTATCATTTCCTATGAGTTTTTCTGCCAATCCGAGAGATACTCTGGCTCTTTTGTAGTCTTTGGTGTCTGAAATATCCAACATATAAGAAATATTCTTAAAAAAAATTATATATATACATATATTTATATATATATATATATATATATATATATATAATTAACACTTACAAATGTAGCATTTGGCCATTCTCCAGAAGTACTCAGGTGACTGTTTGATTTGTAAACCCATTTCTGTGGCATATTTCATATCCTGGAGAGCTTTTTCACCCTCTTCCATTCCAATTAGAGCCTCTGAGCGTTTCCAAATTGTCTCGGCTAGAAATTTCCTTTCATTTTCCGCATTTCCCTGCGGAGCTTTAATGATTGCCTGACTAAGAAGGATTCTGGCACTTTGAAAGTTTCCTTCTTGGAGTTTTCTGTCGCCTTCAAAACGCTTCTTCAATGCTTTAGAAAAGTCTTTCCCTTTGAAAATTGGTGTAACGTGCTCAAGTGTTCCTAGAATTGGTCCTGCACTCGCATCATGTTCCAATAGCTCACGCAACTTTTCTTTTCCACCAGAAATTTTCGCAAAATTTCTCTCAATCCAATCATCACCACAAGATTCTTTTACACTTTCATGAAATTCACTAAAAAATCCTTTTTCGAGAGAGAAAACCGTAATTTTACTGCACTTTTCAGTGTATTTTGGATCAAAATCTTCCATTTTTTCCACTGATAATCACTTTACGCACTTTTGGGAAGATTCTTTAATCAAATTTTCTCAAGACGTGAATTGGTCTAAAAATAGAACTTTCGAATGGCAATTGGCAGAGATACGGCGTAAAGCGAATTAGAGATATCCATCGTCGAGCAAATTCACTCTCACTAAGAGATCTCCTTCCGCGCAACATAATTTTTGGTGACTGACGCCCTTTCTTTGGCACTCAGCCAAATAAATTTTAAGCATTCCAAATTCTAATACCAATTCTCTCGATTTAGTCAAGTTTTTTTTTCACAATTAAATAAGTGGGTGTAGAATTTGGTAAAAAGAGTGATGCCCGGTGATGCCCATACTTTTTGGAACCTCTAAAAATAGATTAATGCGTTTCTCGGAGGTTTGCGTAAATTAGTAAATGTAAATGCAAATAGAAGCTATATAAATGCATTATAAAAGAAGAAAAGGAAAGTAGCTTCATAGAAAAAACGAAAGTTGTGTACACCATAAGCCGTTTAGGCAATTTTTCTTTTTGCGAATATTTCTTACAATTTTAATAAATTTTCGATCCTGTCAAGTTTTTTCAAGAGAATAATTTATAATCAAACAATTCTAATAATTTTAACTTCTAAGAATCGGGTTTTTATTTTTTTTAGAAGTGTATAATAATTTATATTAACCCTTTGAGGACGATTGCAACACCGGTGTCTCATAAAGAAAATAATTTTTCCTGACTACCTAAAGTTATTTTTTTCTTATGTCTGTACATAATTGTAAAGTAGAAGATTGAAGGAATCTAGAATTTTTTTTTGCAAGTCTCTAGCTATTCGTTATATAGTAAATATTTAAGCTCAGAAATGGCGAATTTTTAAATTCATAATTGATTTTATTTATTTATACTTCCAATTTTTTTTAAGCAAACCCTTTTTGGCAATAAAACCTACAATACTCTTATGTAATATTTTTAATAAAAGCGAAAAATATTATTCATTGGTATTGTCAGAAAAATTACTTAAATTTTTGGGCTATTTTTGTTCCTATCATTCATAGAAGCACAAAATACACCGAATCAGACTGTGCTGGACTTTCCAAGGTTAGATGTAAGATTTATCGTTGATTATGTTTCTCAGTTTAATTTTTATTGATGATTTTTAGTCCGTAGTGTCTCGTCGTTAAAGGGTTAAAAATAGTGATCGTTACAAAAAAATTAAAATATTAGTTCAAAGAATGACCATTAGAAGATAAAAGAGCGCTGTCAGTCAGAGAACGCCGTGAAAAGAACAGCGTCTTGCACAATTTGTCTATTTCTCACGATTTTCTGACTATTTTCCATTTTTTACGTGCTAAAAGTCTAAAAGGTAAGTCTTCTGTTATTTTATAAAGATTTTTTTTAAGTTGTTGTGTAATGTCTGGTTATTTAGGAAGGAATAATGGCAGCGTTGCTGGATGGAGTGTTTGAGGGAGACCTGCAGAAGAAAGTATCCTCTGCTAAGATTCTCGTGGTCGGAGCTGGTGGAGTGGGATGTGAAGTACTAAAGAATCTCGTCATGTGTGCATTCCAGAACATTGAGATTGTAAGTAGGCCTCGCCTTAAATACTAAAATATTAGCGTTTTTTCGTGAAATATAATTTGAGGTTATGTTTGGTTTTCCGGCAGATCGATTTGGACACCATTGAAGTCAGCAATCTCAATCGCCAATTCCTCTTTCACCGCGAGCATGTAGGCAAGTCCAAAGCTCAAGTGGCTAGGGACAGCGCATTGGCCTTCAATCCTGACACTAACATTGTAGCTCATCATGACAGTATTACGGATACAAAGTTTGGCGTTACGTACTTTCAGGGCTTTGATATTGTCCTGAATGCCCTTGATAATCGTGTGGCGCGAAATCATGTCAACAGGATGTGCCTGACCGCCAAGGTGCCCTTGATTGAGACTGGAACTTCAGGGTACAATGGACAGGTGGAGTTAATTCAGAAGGGGGTTACTCCTTGCTATGAATGCACTCCCAAGGCAAAAGAGAAGACGTTCCCCGGCTGCACCATCCGGAATACCCCTTCAGAACTTATTCACTGCATCGTCTGGGCTAAGCACTTGTTCAATCAGCTCTTTGGTGAGGACAATGCTGATGAAGACGTATCTCCAGACACTGCAGATCCTGAGGCAGCTGGAGAGGCTGGTCAGGAGGCCCTCGAGGCCAAATCGAATGATGTGGGAAATGTGGAGAGGCAGAGTACTAGAGCTTGGGCACAGAGCATTGACTACGACAGTGAGAAACTCTTCAATAAGCTCTTCCACGATGACATCAGGTACCTCCTGAGCATGTCGAATCTCTGGAAGAAACGTACCCCACCAGACCCTATTAAGTTTGGTGCAGTAGGCACTGGGTCCGCCCAAGAGGACTACAAGGGTATGGCACGGGATCAGAAGGTTTGGAGTCTAGAGAAGAGCACTCAAGTCTTTGCTGAAAGTGTCTCAGCCCTGAGGACAGCACTGAAAGCCCTTCAAGCTGGAGATACACTTGTCTGGGACAAAGATGACAGCGATGCAATGGACTTTGTCACAGCCTGTGCCAACATCCGGGCCACAATTTTCCACATTGCTACGAAAAATCGCTTCGAAGTAAAATCAATGGCAGGGAATATTATTCCAGCCATTGCCACAACAAATGCTATTGCAGCTGGTGTGGCTGTTCTGCATCTACTGAAAGTGCTCAGGAATCAAATATCATCCTGTCAGTCGGTCTACATGCGCCTCAGGCCCAATCCTCAGAATCAAATTATCGTCAGGGAGAAATGTAAGTCTATATTTTTTTTTTATATTTTAGCTCAGACCGCTCAGACCCCTATTAATTTCGCATATCGTGTTATCGAATTGTGAATGTTAGGGTGAAAGCAACGTCTATTGCCACTTTAAGAACTCGTGTCAGCACCTATTGATACCCTACTTTGTACCATTTGGGATACGTAATTTGAACATCTCTGTTTATAGTAAAAGGTATATTACAGAAAAAACGGTATATTACTTATATTTTACTAGATACATTAACTCTTTCCGGACCACAACATATCCGGCGAACGAATTTCAGTAAAACTCACTTTATTGTAAGTCTTAGTGGTCAAATATGATACTTTTGTAGAGAGAGAATTTTCTCCGCCTCTGGGAAATTGGAAAACTCATGGGTACTCTCGTCCCCAAAAGAACGAAAGGCGGGTCCTCATTAAAAATCTTAACCAACATAATCAACCAATCGCAATCAAAGTGATTAAACTTCAGATTGTAGCTAATTTTTTCTTAATAAATCTCTTTTTAGTTTTGACAAAACCGAATCCTGATTGCGCCGTGTGCAGTGTAAAGCCCCAAGTCATTGTACGCGTGAATGTGGCCGAGATGCTAATTGGAGACTTTCGAAAGAGCGTCCTGCTGGAGAAACTTGGCACCAAGACACCTGATGTTATCCTCGATGGAAAAGGCTCCATTGTGATTAGTTCAGAAGAAGGAGATGAAGATCTCAATGATGAGAAATTACTGCAGGAAATGGGTATTGTTGATGGTTGCATATTGAAGGTGGATGATTTCCAGGATAACAATCAGATTACTCTGGTGATTGTAAATGACGAGAAACAGGATGGAAAATCTTTTGAAGTGACTATTGATGCTGAGGTGGAAAAGAAAGCACCATCTGGCGAAGAGATCTCACGGGAGGAAGAGCAGGAGGAGCCCGTGGCCAAAAAGGCTCGTATTGATAAATCAGAAGAGCCCAATAAGAAGGAAAACAACGTCCCAGGTAGCAGCAAGCAAACTGTGGAAGATTCTGATGATGATTTGGAAATTGTGGAGTCAGAAGATGAAATTCCGGCTCCAGCAACGACATCAGGTGTTAAGAGGAAGCAAGCCCCGGAAGAGGAAGAGCCAGTTGAAAAGAGAAAAAAGGTGGTTGAACCTACGACAACTGTTGAAGATGATGAAGATGTGATTCTTGTGGAGTAGAAGCAATCCCTGGACCACCAAGTTCTTAATATTATATTTATCCAAAAAACCTTCAATTAATTTAAAATGTCTCAATAAAGGGAATATAATGAAAATTTCAATAAAATTCGTGAAATTCAAATTCTTTTGAAACTTGAAACCTTAAATGGCTTAAATGGGTTAAAAAGTGAACCAAAACAAAAACATGGAGAAAGCAGGGAAGGAATCAAAGAAGCGATTTGACTTTAAATTAATCAAATTAGTGAAAGAATATCCGGCTCTTTACAATAAATATCACGAGGACTTCCACAATAAACTGAAGAAGGATTGGTTGTGGCAATCAATTGGTCAAAAATGCGGAAAGTCAGGTAAAAATGTCCAGGTTAGGTTATGTTCAAAGGAGTTTTTCTAAATTTGAAGTCACATCCTTTAAGGTGAACGCTGCAGGGCACGTTTCCAGAATCTAAGAAGCGACTTTGTGAAGAGATACAGAAAAAGACAGTCGTCTTCAAATGCTGATAATAATACAGGGTCCACCAAATGGCTTTTTTACAATGACCTCCTCTTTCTCGCAGATCATCTCTGGCCAATGAAGAAGTATTTCCAACTACGACTTATTTACTATATAAATTTGTTTTTCACTAACTGTCTTCTTATAGATTGCGATCAAGTGGAGAGATTAAGAAGAATGACACTGCCAATATGCCCATGAAAGATGAACCAGAGGATGTGAATCCAGATGGTGAAAACTTCAGTGAATTAAATGGGAATTGTGATACCCAAGAAGATCCTATACGAATGTCTCCTGTTCAACTGGACTTTGAAGAGTCACTAGATGCAAATGAGACTAGCAGAATACTGATGGTAGAAAATCCAGGAGGAACTGAATCTTCTGGAGTTGATAAAGTACTTCAGTCTATGAGCCAACTCATAGACACCCTCCAAAAAACCGTACAATGCAAGGAAGTGTCTCCCCATAAACCATTCCTGGACCTGATTGAGAAGCAACTTTTGAATGTTCCTCCGGACAAATTATTTGATTTTCAATTAGAAATTTTGGGCCATATTAATAAAATGATCAAGGAGTATAGAAAAAAATGAGCTGAAGCACTGCTGGAGCTGGAGAATATTGGGAGTTTTTGTTATTGAGAATCTTATCTGTAATGATTAAAATAATATTTTATAATTAATATAAAAAAAAAAAATATTTTCTTTTCCTTCGAATATCGAGCGGATAATAAAAAAAAAAATGCTTTCTAACCCAACTTTTTTGTGTATATGAAACCGGACAGGAAAAACAAGCTCCTCGTTTATTTTGTGAGAAAACTTCTAAAAAGGGTGGAAAATGCCAATAGATTACCGTAGAAACAATGGGCCAGAATCATCAGTGTCTTATCAGCTACACACAAACACCTACCTTCTGAACTATGAGGGAAAATTGAAAATTCTACTTGGAGAAGGCAACTCCCGGAAGGATGGAAGGAAATTAAATGAGTCCCGGAAAATTTGTAAGATAATTTCTTGGTCCTGCAGTAGAATCAATACTAAAGGTATCTTTTCAATTTGTTTTAGTTGTCAAAAGCGGTATCGTGAGCCAGGCCAAAGGATCAGCTTACATTGAAATAGGAGCAACAAAAGTCATCGTGTCCGTATTTGATCCCAGAGAAATTCCCAAGCAGAGTAAATACTCGATTCATGGGGAATTATACTGTGATTTCAAGTATTCACCCTTTTCTTGTTTTCACCGTAAATCCCAGCAGACAGACAATGAGGAGAAAAGTCTGGCTCAGGCTCTCAAAAGAGCTCTCGAACCGGCTATTTGCCGGCACGAATTTCCAAATTTCCAGGTAGATATCTTTGCAAATGTCCTAGAGGATGATGGATCAGCACTTGCAGCGGCAATAACTGCTTCCGGATTGGCTGTAGCTGATGCAGGAATTCCAATGTTTGATGTTCTCACAGCCACAAATGTTGGAATCCTTGAAGATAAAATTCTCATGGATCCAACGCGACAAGAGGAGGAATTGAGTCTGTCAACATGCTGTCCAGGAGAACATGGGATCATCACACTTGCCAGAATGGCAACGCATGAGCAAATCTCTGAGATCTGGCAAACAGGAAATCTCAAAATGAAGACTCTCCAGGAAGCAATAGATCACCTTGTTCAAGCTAACAAAACCGTCGTTCCCATTATTCAGCAAAATCTGATTGAGCGTGTAAACAAATTTATTGAAGAAAAATCATCTGACAATCCCTTATCCTAATCTTCGTGTTTATCTGGCTCAGGAACTGAGCCGCAAGGTTGCAGCATCCTCTCCATAAGATTGAACCTCACTCGCGCCTTTGATTCATTTTCTGCGATAGCAAAGTAGCTAAGAAGATCGTAGTGACCCATATAGCTGGCCAGGGAGTCTCCTGAAAGCAAAAAAAAAAAACAAAAATTATTTTAAGCAGGCTAGGACTTCCGGCATGTAACTTACTGTGTTGATTTGTGAGCCACTCGTATTTTGTGGTATCACTGTGACCTGTACCAATGTATTTGCTTTGGAGATGCTCCAATTGACTGTGTATGTTGTATCTATCCCCCATTTCTGGCCAGTTTTCCAGGAAATCTTTTGTTTACGTTTGTTTCTTTTTTTGGGACAAAAACCTTTTGTCCCAAAACAAGTTTTGCAAACCGGTCGCGCACTGAATATTTTTTAGGTTAGAAAAGATTCCTACGAAGCGAATAGGCGTAAAACTAGCAGAAAAATCCACGATTTGTCTGGTTTCTTCCGTGGAGATTCAAAGAAAAACAGCTTCCGGTCTTGCTTCTTTTCTTTAATTTTTTGTAGGGGCCGAAACAAGCGAAAAATTCCAAGGAATTTTTTGCTTGTTATTCCTATTCCGCTTTCTTTTGCAATGGGGAGAGAGGGCTTGAAGTCTCATATGGAGTGAGGTTATGTTTACTAACAGTGTGCTTTTGGGGCTCCAGATAAAGTGTTTCAAAAATGTATAATTTCACTAATATTCGCGCATTTTTCATTAGAATTTTACCTACTACATTGTCAAGAATCAATCTTGCGCAAAATTTTGTTATTCGGAATTCATCTTCACAGTCAAATCTGGCAAATATTGCTAACAAGATACAAAATGATCCGGAAAGGGAGAGGAAGCTTAAAGTACTGATGTTGGAGGTGGATGTGTTCCGACAGGAGGGAAGAAAAGCCCCAGACCCAGAAAAACTCACCAGTGACCACTGGAATCATTTACTAACTCTCAAAACGAGATCTTCACGGCAAAAGTTCTACTCATACCTCTGGCAGATTGAGAAGAAGAAAGAGAATGCAAGGCGGAAGCGTGAAGAAGAAAAAGCAGAAATAGCAGAAAAAAGGACTGAGAAGATGAAGCTTGTTGCTGAACAGGAGCACATTGTGTATGGCTTGAATTTTACATCAATGTTCATGAGAATATACGACAGTACAATTAATATGTGGATGAATAATCGCTTGACCAGAGCAATGCAGTTTGCTCCGAAGATCGTGATTGATTGTTCATACGAGGAGCATATGAACAGGGCTGAGGCTTCAAATTGTGCCAAGCAATTGATGCTGACATTTGCAGAAAATAGACAGGCGAATGATCCCTTTGACCTTCATTTCTGCAGCGTCAATTTTGAAGCCTGTGGAGCTCGTTTGTTCCAGAAATTAATCCCACGATTGTTGGACGCTGATTTTCCCATAAATGTCCACAAACAGAGTCACTTGGATCTCTTCCCAAAAGAGAGACTCGTTTACTTAACCCCACATTGTCGCAATGAGATGACTTCATACGATCCCGACGATATCTACATAATTGGAGCGATGGTGGACAAGAGAAATACTGATCCCCTCTCTCTGGCTAAAGCAAAGCGTCAGAAATTGCGAATGGCCAAATTGCCCCTAGACAAATACCTTCAATGGGGTTCAGGATCTGGAAAATCCCTCACCATCAATCAAATGATCAGCATTCTCCTAGTTCTCAAAGGCACCTCTAACTGGGAAGAGGCTCTAAAAATTGTTCCCAGGCGGAAGATTGAAGCAATCGAATCGAATGAGGAGTGGATAGAAAAGCGTCTTCGAAGTCTCAAATATTCACCAAGATCGTGAAAGAAAAAGAAATTTTGCCATTCAACACAATTTTATTGGCCTCAATTCCTCCTGCGACGCACCCTGGATATTCGCCAGGCATTTGGTTCCTCGTACTTGTTGTAGAGTGGCTCCAGGCGCTGGTTCTTCTTGAACTTACTGAGCTTAGTGGGATCGGAGAAGCGAAAGAAGGATGGAGCAAATTCTACCAACCATTTGGGATCTATAGTCGTCACTTCACGCATATACTCCTTTGTTGTCTGCACCAGTTCATGGTAAACAACCCTACAAGAGGAATGAGGTAAGAATTAAAATGTTCTGTAACGATAAAGATGAATTAAATTAGTAGATTTTTTTTGTAAATGAATGTTTTTTGATATTCCTAGTTCGTAGTATTTTTTTTTAAGAGGAATTCGGAAGCTAATGAATTGGACACACTTACGGCTTAAGCCGAGAGACGACTTAAGTCAAAATAATGATTATGCCATAGACAGACTTGGGGCTTAAGCCGAGAAATGGCTTAGTGGGAATCTGGGAATTTAGTCTAATCATTATTCAATGCAATTCAATATATTTCTCCTCAATTATTGCTTGGTTGTGGCTGCCGGCCACTTACCATAAGAGATCTCATCAGGTAAAAAATCCACTAGAGCGATCACCCAGTAGAAAACAGACTAAGCAACGCGGGTCAAATACCCCAATTGTTGAATTAAGTTTGAAACATCCTGGCGACAAGAATAATGGATGTTGGATGACGAAGCGAACCGTGGGAAATTTTAGGAGCAATCAGATGCGTATGTATGCCATAAAGGGCCATAAATGTCGTTTTAGAAGTAGGAGAAAGGAGAATCTGCTTGCACTCTGGGTTCTCAGGTTTCGCAGGAGGTTAATGTACAGGGAGCGTACAGTAGACTCTCTCAAATTAGGGCATATGGAACCGAAATGTCAGCCGAATTAGACAGAAATTCTGGCGACAAACTTATTGAAATGCAACGATTTTATATTCATGTGCATATAGATATTGAGTTTACACACTCATATATAACGTAAATTGCATGAAAATCCCTCAATAATGCAAAATCACATCAAAACTAAGACAAACCATGCCAAATTTGGGCATATTTGATTCATTTAATAATCATAATCAAACTTGAAAAATGACAACAAACTTTTTTCAAATGTAACAGCTGCCCGAATTAAAAAGTAGCCCGATCTTAAAAGAGCCGAATTTGCGAGAGTCTACTGTAATTAAGTTAAGCCGTCTCTCGGATTAAGTCGTAAGTGTGTCTAGGGCATAATTCTGAGTGAAAGCAAACTTACCATTCTGGTTGGCGATTGAAGAGTGCACTAGATGGATGAATGTAGACCACTTGAGAGTCTACTAGGGTCCTGTATCCCTCCTGGGGATCCTTTTTAGCGGCATTCCTGAAGAAGCCCGAACAAATGGCTTTTTGCACCCTCACTGTATTCTTTCCTGCCGAAACCACGTCCAATTTGTGCCTATCCATGATGCCCAGCAGTTGCTTCCTCACGTCTTGGGCTCGTTTCAGTGTACGTATCTGCACAAAGTTCTCGTAACACCAAGCATTGGAGAATTTATTGTTCTTCCAGCTGTTGTAGACAGCCAACAAAGTGAGATGATCTCCCTCAGCTTGATTGAATTTAGCCTTCTTTTGATCGGCCAGAGATTGTTTATCTTTTGGACGATAGAAGACATTCTGCACACTAAGCATTGAGACAATTGTGAGGACTTCATCGGAACAATTTAAAGCCACTGACATAATGAGCATCTTTGAGAGATTTGGCTCAAGCGGAAATTCAGCCATTCGACGTCCAAGACGAGTCAGAAGACCCTCGTCATCGAGGGCTGAAAGGGAATGAAGCTGTTCCAGAGCCATCACCAGGGACTCAACGGGAGGAGCGTCCATAAAATCAAAATGCAGAAGATCATTGATGCCCATTGTCTTGAGCTGCAGCACTGTCATGGAGAGATTGGTACGTTGGATTTCTGGGACAGGCGTTGGAAGCATCTCATCTCGATATGCTCTCTCTGTATACAGTCTATAACACTTTCCAGGTCCAGTTCTACCAGCTCTTCCTGCCCTTTGCTTCGCAGCTGCTTGGGAAATGGGCATTACGACGAGTGAATCCATGCCGGTTTTGGAATTGTAAACCTTTTGTTTGACAAAACCTGGATCCACAACATAGTAAATCCCATCAATAGTCAGGGATGTTTCAGCGATATTTGTGGCAATTACTACTTTTCGACTTCCTGCAGGAGCTGGTTCAAAAATTCTGGTTTGCATTTCTGATGGCAGGGCAGAGTAAACAGGGAGAATAATCAATTCTGGGACATCTGGTCCTAGACTCTTCATTCGCTCATAGAGAATCTCACAGGCAGTGTCAATCTCTTCTTGACCAGTGAGGAAGAGCAGAATGTCTCCTGGTGGTTCCCTCAAATGGATCTGCATTACAGTAATTAGCGATGCATCCAGATAATCTGTTTCAGGTTCCTTGGTATACAACACTTCCACGGAGAATGTTCTTCCGGGGATTGTGAAAATTGGAGCTTCGAAGAAGTATTGGGAAAATTTTACAGCATCTAAAGTCGCTGATGTCACGATGAGTTTCAATTCCGGACGCTTCTGGACAGCTTGTTTGAGAAGCCCAAAGAGGACATCAGTGTGGATGGTTCTCTCGTGAGCCTCGTCCAACATAATTACCGAATATGATTTGAGATCTAGATCCATCAGACACTCTCTCAGCAACATACCATCCGTCATGTACTTGATTATGGTCTCTGGACTGGTGCAGTCCTCAAAACGAATGGTATAGCCAACTTCCTGACCCATTCGGCAACCAAACTCCTCAGCAACACGTTTAGCTACCGACATGGCAGCCACACGTCTGGGCTGAGTACATCCGATCTTCCCACGGGCACTAAATCCACTTTCAGATAGATACTGCGTTATCTGGGTGGTTTTACCACTTCCAGTCTCTCCAATCACAATGAGGATCTGATTGTCATTGACGGCTTTAATGAGATCCTCGCGAAGTTTGAAGATTGGAAGGCTCTGACGTTGTTCAATGAGTGTCATGTCAGTCTTCTTGCCAAAAGATGACTTTTTCCCACCGATCACATGCTTCTTCCATTCAGGCACTTCCTGAGTGGACATTCCAATGCCCCTGACATTAGCTGCTAGGGTCCTACTGTCTTCCTCCGGTAATGGATCAATCCAGTTTTTATTGAGACTCGCCGGAATGGAATCCATTTCCTGTTCACGCTGCAGCATTTTCTGCTCTCGGCGCTCCTTAGCCAGAGCCGATTGCATCATGGCTGCTTGGGCAAGAGATCCATCCGGATTTTTCACTATTCTCACGGGAGATAGATCATGCAAAGCTCTGCCGTGACCAGCCAAAAAAGCTGGTTCCTCTTCAACAATCTCAATTTCAATGTCTGCCTCGTCATTTTCATCCTTGGGCAACAAACCTGTTTCCTCATCAAAATCAGGCAGTTCACTACGATCAATCACCCCCGAAGAGATCATCTGCTTGATCTCCCACCGCTCAGGGCTCGATATTCTTGTGACTTTCTTCCTGGCGACATCTTGTTCATCATTGTCCAGATTCCCTTGGAGATGAAGCATCGAAGTGCCCCCAATGGGTCGATCAGGATTCCTATTTCTAAGATCATTTTCAGCCAAGAGATGAGCGTGGGATGATGGATTGAGATCTCTTCCTGTGTCCTGATCTACATCTCTCATGGACAAGGAAACTTTTTGTCCAGTTACCGAAATCACTTTCACTTTAACATTGGATCCTCTGGATACCACATCAGAGACATTGGTCACTCGTCCCTCTGCTCGAAGCTGGGAAATATGCACTAGACCTTCCCAACGCTTTCTAACTCCCAGAATTTGTACAAAACAGCCAAACTGCACGATATTGGCTACCTTTCCGGAATATATTTTACCAGGTTCTGGATCTTCTTGAAGGGGGGACTGATGTCTTCTTTCTCGCGAATGACTTCTGTGTCTTCTGCGATCCCTGGATCTGCTTCTTCTCCTGTGCCTGTCTCTCGAGCGACTTCTACTCCTATGCCATTCCCTCGAGCGACTTCTAGTCCTTCTGTCACGATGTCTCGATCTTGACCCATCTCTTCGGCTTCTTCTGTCCTCTCTACGCTTTTCTCTGGACTTCGATCTGCTCCTGCGGCGCTTCTCTTCCACATTCCTACTTTTGGAGAGAGCTGCAGCTTCAAGTGCAGAAAATATATCGTTGACTTCTTCTAAATGCTTCTCTTTAACCTTTTTCTCCTTCATCTCCTCCTCATCCTCAAGAAGCATCTGTTTTTGATCTTTATTTGGGATAGCGAGTCCCGGAAACTTCATTGATAAACTGTCTTTGTCGCCCACTTCAAAGACTGATATTTTCGATGATCCAGCACTTGGCTTCATAAGTTGGATTATCCGAAGAAGATTAGAGATGAATGAGTCTGAGAATTCAGCACCATTTTCCATGAGGACAGCCTTAAAACGAGGAAATGTGGGATTTTTTTCAGCAAGATCAATAATAAATTCCGCGAGGTCTTTATCATTTAGTCCCAGATGATTATCCAGCTCTGTGCATATTTTAGACACCAACGATAGATGTTCCAACTTTGTGAGCTCCTCCATGGTTTTGAAGACTGCGGAGGAATAAGAAAAAATGATTTTTCAGGTATTTTCACTAAACTAGATCAGAAAAACAAGAGCAAAATGTCAAAAAACCAAACATGCAATCAATGATAATAAAATACACGTATAGTAATATTATACGCCATTTTTATACACGGATTCAAGTGTCGATCAGTTCTTAAAATTTGATTTGTCGATAAACATAACGACATATAGTTGGAATTTCAAGAATTCCTTGCATTTTTATATGTTTCTTTTCTAGTTCATCTAATAACAAAACGAGGTTTTTATCAAATAAATTAATTTTACGAACGATTTATCATCAGTGGTTTTGTCAAAAATATGACTTAAATCTTGTGGTTTTCTTATCACCCCAGCGTATTTGTCCAGTGGTCTTTAGATTAGAATATAAGTTATTTTACAGTGAATAGAGAATACAATTATAAACAAAATCAGTCATGTATCAAGTAATAAATTTTAGTGAAAATTGGGACTAATCGCATGGAAAAGAAAAATAATTTTCCTTTTTGCGCCTTTTTTGCATGTCGAAATGGCAAACAACTAGCGCCACTTTGTATTCATTTTCCAACGGCTTTCAGTGTAAGCTACATGTGACAAGTGAAATTAAAAGAAAAATACTACCGAGAGTTTCCACTGTGTTTTTCCTGCATTTCATGGATTTTCCCAGCAATTCGGGGTGCAAAAGTGCGTGAAAACAAGTGAGGTGAGAATTGTGTTATTGGCACGATATTATGGTACACGAGAGAGTTGGCGAAGATTCCTGTGATTCGAGAGTGACCCTCGTGCGACGCGTTCACGACTAGGCACTGTGTCCTTCGCAATGCTCCTCATCCTTGGTCTGTGTCTCCTGGTGAGTGCCGGAAGGGGTGTAGCTTCGGCGGGAGATGCAAATCTTGCTGGTGGATTTGACACCAGCAGTCCGCTGGTGCTGGAGAAACTGCTGGAGGAGGCGCTTCCGGAGGTAAAAAAAAGTCACGACATTTTTAAGTTGCGGAAATTTTGCAAATTTTCATGGCAACTTTTCATGGAAAGAAAAAGGGATATTTTTTTTTTTTTAAATAGACCAAATTTTAAGTTTCTTTTTGTTTCTCTGTATGATTGTTTTTATCTCAATTGTTGCGAAATTCATTTTAAGACTTATCACAAAGATCACAAAGTTTGCTCATAATTTTTGAAACAACAAAACTAAGTACTCTTTTAATTAAATTTATTTGCGCATTTAAGAAAAAGTCTGTAATTTTTCTTTATTAAAGTGAAATGCATAAAATTCTTGAATTGTGAATCTTTTTTCCTTATTTTTAAAGTGGTTTTAGTAGGTATACTCTCTGATAGGGATTTAATTTTTAAAATTGTCTATATAATTTTTAAGTGTGCAGACTAAATTGCAACAAAATTTGCAATAACTGGGAAAATATTAAAATAAAATATAAAAGTTTTTTTTTAAATATTTTTTTTCGCTCGTTGTGAGACTACTTAAAATTAAAATTTTGAATTGATTTGCAATATAATAAAAGATCATAATGGTAATTATAACCTCTGAAACACATGTAATCTCGTCTAAATTTTGTTTTTAAACAGGTTAGAAGTTATGAGATGACTAGATGTAGATCTCACTCACTCTCATTGAAATATCAAAAACATATTTACAAAAAAGGTTATTGTGCATTGGGCATTATGCCCAACGCACAATAACTTTTGCTTGTAAACATGTTTTCAAAATTATATGTGAGAGTGAAAGAGATGACTAGATTTATAGATCTCACTCACTGTCATTGAAATGTCAAAAACATGTTTACAAAACAAAGGTTATTGTGCGTTGGGCATTATGCAAAGCGCACAATTATTTTTGTTTTGCAAACATGTTTTCGAAACTTTCTATAAGAGTAGATGCGATGACTAAATCTAGATCTCACTTGCTCTTACTGAAATTTCAAGAACAAAAATTATTGTACGTTTGAGCATAAATGCTCAATGCACAATAACTTTGTTTGCAAATTTTTTTTTTCATAATTGTCACTCCCCCCCGCAGAAAGCTCCGAAAAAATGTTTACAAACAAGTTATTTTGTCCAACGCACAATAGCTTTTGTTTATAAACATGTTTTTAAAATTTTCCAATGAGAGAGAGCGAGATAACTAGATCTAGATCTCACTCACTCTTATTGAAATATCAAAAACATGTTTACAAAATGAAAGCTATTGTGCGGTGGGCATAATGTTCAGAGCACAATAAAATTAGTTTGTAAATGTTTTCAAAATTTGCTGTGAAAGTGGGCGAGATGACTAGATCTAGATCTTACTCACTTGCATTGAAATGTTAAAAACGTGCTTACAAAATAAAAGTTATTGTGCGTTGATTATTGTATAAAAAAAGGGGTGGCAAAGCATCCCAGGCGTTGTGAATTGCTCGAACTCGCGACTTAGATTCTATACCGTAAAAGTGACTTTTGCAACATTTACCGTTTACCGGTTCTCAACTGATTTGAACTGATTCATAAATCACTCAAAAGATTCGCTAAAACAGTTTTAAAATTAATAGAATTAATTTTCGCATAAAAATTAGTTATCGGTTACGAACCGGTCCAATACCGGTTCAAAACGGATTGGAACCGATTCAGTTTTATCGGAAATTCCAAGACATTTCCAACGACCCCAATCATGACATGACCTCATTCGCTTGATAAATGCGCTCTTTAGTGTCTTTTTAACCTTTGACCTTGAAAAACCGATATTAGGAATGATTCAATGGGATTTTCGTATAAGGACGAGATGTCCGCCTGTATAATCTCTAAAACATATTTAAAAATAAAGAAAATGGCATGACGCGTTTTCGAGCAACCCTAAAAAACATAGTTTTGGAGGGGAAGGGGAGGGGTGGGGTGAAAATGAGGGGCATGTTAACGATCCCTGGGTCGACTTATGGGGGGTTCCCCGAAGGTCCCAAGTCTCTATCTCTAACCGTTTGGCCTCTAGAGCTGGGGACAGCCGGACGGACAGACGGACAAACAGCGTGACGACAATTCTCAGATATTGTCTGAAACCTGAAGATTTATTGAGAAAAGTGGTCTCCGGAGGGTGGAAGGTGCAAATTTGGGGGGAGGGGCGTGAAAAAATCGAGGGATTATATATATAACTGCTCTCTCCGTAGAGTTCGAGCAGTAAATAATAATAAAAATAGACTATTTAAAAGATTATTTTATAATGGTCAGTAAATTCTTTAAACTATTTATTTAACATTCGTAATAATCCTAAAATAATTGATTTACTCAATTTCGTGCTCACTCTATGCCCTAGACACACTTACGACTTAAGCTGAGAGACGACTTAGTAGAAAATGATGGAAATATAGTTTAACCATTTATTTCTAATATAATTACGCTAAGCCGTCTCTCGGCATACTAATGTCTGTCAAGGCCCCTACTATTGCACCAAACGGATTTTGTAGCTTTTTTTCAATTTATTAGGATGATTCCTTTTAAAATTTTTTAAGACACACATGATCCTGTGGGATAAAATGTAACTATTTAAAAATTCAAAAGTTGATTTCTTCTTAGCAAGAAATCAACATTTTAAATTTTTGTCGTAGATACTTTCATGAACCTCCTGTAACCTTTTAAAATTTGAAAGAATTAAAGATAAGAAAAATGGAATTTTGAACCCATTTTTTAAATATCTTTCATTTTTTAAAATTAATGTGTCAGTGTTTCAGAATAGATCAGATACATTTATATAATGACACTATTGCTATTTTAGAGGTATTCGAAAGATTTTTCCTTACATAAATTCTTAAAAAAAAAAAAAACGCTGACCACTAAAAGTAAAATGTGTCAAAGGTTTGTGGTCAAAAGTCAAAAGTTAAAAGTGGGGTCCAGTTTAGGGGTGGGTGGGGCAGTTTCGCGCAGTTAGATTTTTTTCAATATTCGTTTGCTATACGAATATTTTCTGTATTCAAATAAAATTAAACACCGTTAGTTTTTCTTTTGGGTATTGTCTATCTTAAAATATATAGTACAATTCCTAGATAATCACTCGTCATCCCTAAAATGTCTATTTTCGAAAATAACGCATGTGTGCCCCACCCTCCCTTATTTGCCTTTTCTAAATCGGCAGAGATTTTTCTCGTAAAAAAGAGAAAGTTTTCTTTAAAATAGAGTGTAGGATTGACCGTGGGTTGGAACCACTGTCCAAGAAAAAGCTCCACCATCTTGAATTATGTAATCAGTTTAGTCTAATTCTGAGTTCCGTTAAGCTCCTATTATATAATCGTTTCTTGCAATAAATTTTGTTCATTTAATTAAATTTCAAGGCTGCTTATTACACCTCAAACCTTATAAAAATTTCCTTTAAGGCGTCTACACATTAGAAGCAATTTTCATCAAAAATTGCGTTTTTGACAGACATTTGACGTTTCCCCCTACAACGCTGCAGGGAATTTCTTTCAAAAAAGCAATTTTTTACAAAAATTGCTCCCAATGTGTAGAGGCCATTATAGAGGAAGAATATGGTGATTATAAGACTTTCCCAAATTTTATGCCACGTTATTCTACACAAAAGAAATAAGTTAAATTGTTAACAAGACATCTTATTTAGTGTCGCTTTATGATTATCTCTCAAATCGAAATGAATTTTTTTCACTTTTTTTTTTAACAATATTTTGAAATAATCTTTCATGAAATCATTTTAAATTCATATTTGACATAAATTTAGGATTGACTGCAAAATTTTCAAATTTTATTGTATTGCTAATACAGTAGAGTCTCTTAAATCGGAATCTCTCAAATTCGAACGACGTTTGCATTCAAAATGTCAGTTGTGGGGTTATGTTAAAAAAATCGTATTCTGGATTAATGAAAATCATATTTATGTGCTTCTTCCTGAATGTTTACATACATTATGATCGTATAAAATGAAAAGAAAGTATAACATTAAGACTTATGAGAAAGTACGGGAATTTGATTCAAAGTATAATTTAATCTCATATAAATTTCGTTGGTTTTGAAAAAAAATCTTTCGAATTTGGGAGGAGAGAAATGTCCCCCCGAGCGTTCGAATTTAGAAGACTCTACTGTAGTAAATTTCATGCTTTGTGAAATTTATGAAAATATAAACCCTTAGGTGCACAGTCACCTGGTAGCGCTGCCTAAGATGCTAGACTTTGGGGATCAAAGCCTCGGGAGTCCACACACGCGTGTTGTGACGCTGATGAACAACAATAGCAACCGAAGCGTCTTCCTGGATGCCATTGTGACTCCAGCAGATGCCGAAGCGAGTGTTTTCTTCACGTCCTTTGTGGACAAAGTGATCCCTCCTCTCAGCAATACCACATTCAGTGTGGTTTTCCTACCAAGACGCCATGGGCCAGTAGAAACTGATCTGTTAATTCACACAACTTTTGGGCTCATGAGATTTCCAGTACGCGGAAGGGGAGTAGAATGTCCATATCGTCTGGTTCCATTGGTGGGCATCAAGGCACCTTTTAATGCCACCATCTCACCGGAGATTCATCTTTTCAATCCACATAACAAGCCCATCCAGATCGTTGAGATTTTTTCCAGCGGAGGGCATTTTCAGCTGGAGCTACCCAGCGGTGGAAATGAGGGACCTCAAGTGTTATGGGAGATCCCGCCACTTTGTTCCAAGCCTATCATCCGCGTGAGGTGAGTAATATTTTATTTAAATATGTACAGAAGAGAGTAATTTATTTGTCTCTTGTAAACTTGTGTTTAGGGTCAAATCTGTGTGAAATTCATTGTAGGTCGGTTCACAATTTCTTGCATATTTTTTTAAAGGAATCCTTTTTTTTTAATTTTAAATTTAAAATATTTTATCTATTTTTGGCAAGTCTTGAGTTTCTTTTGTAATATAATAATAATAATAATAATAATAATAATAATTTATTGCCAATCTCAATTTTTTGCGTCTGCCGCCGACTTCAAAACCGACTTCACCGGGTAAGACGGCAGAAAACCCCGGATCACTAGTCGTATAAGCCGCTGATAATATTACAATAAGTGACATAACAAAATAACTATAACATTGTAAAACAAATTAAAGTTTACATAGCATTAACAAATTGTAAAAAAAAAATACAGCAAACATTGACAGTCATCGTGGCGAAAAAATGGAGAGGAGATCAGCAGCTGGACTCCGTGAAGGAGTTCGTGTCGCTGCCGACGAGTCAAAAAGGAACTATAGAATAGGGAAAAATATATATAATATAAAAGACGATTTAACTAAAATGCAAGAGGAATTGTGATAAACACATTAATAAGGAAACAACGAGGGAAAATAGAATATCATTTATGTAAAGAAAGCATGGAAAAAAGGGATTTCATTAAATTCATAAGGAAGTAGTATTTATAAATTATGAGGCAAAAGACACCATAAAAGCATATGGGATTTGGAGAGGCAAAGCACCAAGCGAGCGATCAGGCGCCCCGTTGCCAGAGGGTCCTAGGGGTCAAAGCCCCCCACCGCCACCGAACAGCAGGCAAACCCGGCTGCACCCCGGCACTGCCAGACCTCAGAGTGGACCATAATGATCTCCACTTTACACAGGTGTGGGCAGAGGAGAGGCATAAGGCCCGGAGGAGATCCCACAAAGTAGAAGGCATCAAAAGGGGCTCTGGTTGTACATCTAACATTAAGTCTGGGCCGCCGTACACCATAGGTATCACCCGGAAATCGCCGCAAACCAGTGAATAGCGGGAGGCGAAGACCCCCAAAACCATAACACAGGAAAGACGCACTTACGATCGCTCCGCCCTGTACCACCTCCACAAGACATCAGAGACACCACCCAAGAATCCACGTCGATTCACAAATGCTTCACGCAGATCCGAAGGCAGAGAATTGAAATAGACAGGCGCAGAATAGAGATAAAATCTCTTGAAAAGCTCGGTTCGAGGATGCGGAACAGGTGCCAAAACCCCCAAACGAGAGGGATACAATCTGCGTGAGCCAAAATAACCTCCTCTATCATAGAAAAAACGTAAAGTTTTGTATTTATATATATAGTTGAAGGGAAGGATTCCTAACTCAATGAAACCATGCCATATTGAGTCTCTCTTACCCTTCCTAAGTACAGCCCTGACCCCAGATCTTTGTGCCATGACAATAGATCTCAAAGACGTAGGGAATGTTCCACCCCATGCGACAATGCCGTAGGTCATGCGAGATTCAAGACACGCGAAATAGAATTGACGGGTCAAAGATGGGGGACAAAATTTCGATAAAACGAATAGTTTGCTAATTACGGGCAGGAGCGATTTCTTCAACTGAGTTATATGTGGTTTTCAAGAGAGACCCTCATCCACTACAACACCCAGGTACCTCATCTCACCAACAAAGGGCACACGAACGCACAAACTGCCGCAATCATGCCCCAAGCAGGCAGGTGAATGATGCACAACTTCTCGGGGACAATCATTCGCACGACAGCGAAAACGGACACCTCTAGATTTACTACTTAAAACCATTTGATGAGAGTCCAGCCATAGTCTAACACGTCCCAAATCGCGAGCAAGAGCTTCATGCACCTCCCCCCAACTATGTTTTCTATATACAATCGCAATGTTGTCAGCATATGCAGTTACATTTCCCTCCAATTCAAGTCCCAAGAGATCATTAATATAAACCAGGAATAATATGGGGCCAAGAACTGTACCCTGAGGCACACCACGGGGGACCACACGAGAATTACCGAGGTTATTACCAATACGAACAGCCTGAGTTCTTGATGATAGATATGACTTAAACAGGTCTAAAGGAACTCCATTTATCCCACACGAGTATAGTTTTCCTATGAGTATCTCATGACTTACAGCGTCAAATGCCTTGGTGAGGTCCAAAAAGACTGCGGCAACACATTGACCCTCATTTACCCCCTCATATATATCCGACATGACAGACATGATTACATTCTCAGTACTGAGACCCTCCCTAAAACCGAACTGTAATGGACTGAGGAAATTAGTTAAAGCAAAAAAGCTCGATAAGCGACTTCTAAGAATCCTTTCAAAGACTTTCGAGAAAATCGGTAGCAGGGATATCGGTCGATAGTTTCCGGCATTTTTCCTATCATCTTTTTTAAAAATAGGTACTACTATAGCACTCTTTAAACATTCAGGAAAGACCCCAGATGCAAAACAGTCTTTTATCAGATTGTGATAAATGTGCAGATTGTGCCACATCTCTTGATGCCATTCGAATGATCCAGATGAACAAGTTTTCAGCTTGTCCTTTGTCTTTCTTGGAGCTACTTTTTGGCGCCTGTTTTTTCACAACGGAGCAATGAGAGATGTCATTGACCTCGATTTCAATGTTCAGAGTTGATTTAAGAATGTCCGAAGACTTCTTTAAATCATTATTTTGGATATCAGCTGGTACTCCATGGATCTCAATGGTATCCAAGGCCAAGAGCCTCTCAGCCTCATTTGCGCGATGTTCCAGGCGATCAATGTGATCTGAGACATTGTCCATCTGCATGGCGAACTCCTTCAGCCTCTCATAGATGTCTTTAATTGCTTCAGCGCACTCAATCACCTTATCCATCCGCTCCTCAACTTCCTTCCTCAGGTCACTCACTGCTTTCCGGAAAGATGGCGAAGGGGATGCATCCACTTTCACAGAGCTCCGCCGTGTCTTACAGCCATACCTACAGACGTCACATTTCCAAGGTGTGTCATTTTCCTTGAGGATCGTTATATCACGGACTTCCAAGTTGACACATTTTCTATAAAAAACTGCAGTGCACAACGAACACTCAATTTTCCTCGGTTCCATTCTGGCCACCTTTCCTTTGCATTTTCCACAGTTCACTATTTTAAACAAAGACGATGAATAAATATGTAAGAGTAAAAGATGTTGTTAACACACAGAGCACTATGTTCACTGGACAAGAGCTCAACTCTGACTACAGTTATGACCGGTGTTGAGGGGGGTGGGGCAAGGAACACAAGTGGGCGTGGCTCTAATTTTTGTTCTTTTTCTATCTTCATATTTACTACAGTTACTTCTCTTAATTTGATAAAACTTTTTGTTCGTATACTAAGCTTGCACTAGATGTAGTTTAATTAACATAAAATGGCTACAAGCTTTTAGGTTCTATCCAAAACTAAATTTGTGGGAGTGGTCTAATATTGGTAGTGCTATAAAGTAAATTATAAACTTTTAGCTGATCAATTTCCTTCAGTTTCTTTTTATAAAATGCATTTTCGTTTTAAATAGCTCTCTGTGTGACTCTCAAATTTTCTTATTATTATTATTATTATTATTATTATTATTATTATATTATTATTTTGGTAAAAAAAAATAAAAATTGGAGTAGGAGAAGTATTTTCCAAAACAACTAGTGAAGCAGCACAGGATTTTTTTTGAATTAATTTTTGAAAGTATTGATTTAATAATTTAAATTTTCAACAACTAATGGAACTTTGAAATCACCTTATAGGAAAATATTGTTGACAAAGAAAAATTGAAGTGCTTAAAATGACAATGACTTGCTCTCCCGTAATCAATAGATAAGCTCAATGAGATTATTTAAATAAGAAAGTTTATATCAAACAGCTGATTGAAAAGAGATATTGGCAAGCCACTTGATTTCTTTAAATAGCTCTCTGAATTTCGTGTAATTTTTGAGTTCTCTTAATTGACCTACAATGTTAAGGCATTGGGATCTGGATTGTAAATTAGAATGTCTTTAATAAAATTGATATAGATTCGTGGGAGCGTCTCCGGGCAACTACACAGCTTACGTGAGGATTAAGATCCAGGGACAGGATGCCAAGTTGGCTGAGAAGGTGTTGGTGGTGCCGATTGAGGTGGAGATTAGTCGGGAGAGGGGTGTTTATTCACCGCTGAGCCTGCTGAATTTGGGCCTTCATGGGTCCACGGACAGGATTTCGGTGTTTAGGGTGAATCTCACGCATTCGGCAGCAGATTCGGGTGCCAATGTGAAAGTGACAGATCTGCGGGGTGACAATGAGATCACCAATCGCAGTCTGTCACTGCAGATTGACGAAGATTCACGTCAGAGGTGGCTGATTGTGGAAGTGAATTGGGCCAAAGTGTGGTCACCCTATTTGATGGGTAACATCGTGATATCAAGTGAGGTTGATGGGGAGCCCCAATTGCCCTATCATATGCCAATTTTTGGGCTATTGCTTAATGGATCTGCCCAACATGCGGGTAACATCACAATTCTCCTGAGCAATCGGAAGCACCTGACCAAAGGCCATGGGTTCAGTTTCACCAACAAATTCGCTGTACCCCTTATGGTTACTAATGTGAGTGTTGCTGATGATGTGGGGGCGCGTCATTTGCGTCTTTTGGACTTTGATACAGTGCTTCTGGCACCCGATGAGTCCCTGACCCTATTCCGGGTGCAATTCGTCAATTACACGACGCCCATCCCGAGAAACTTTTCAGTTGTCTCAGAGATACGCATCGTGACGAATGCCACTGTTTACAGTATCCCCGTGTACTGCTTCACGGGTTTCCTGAGGCGAGTGGTGCCTGTGTATGAGGGCGCAAATATGGGGCATGGTGATGAGGGTTCATTGGATTTTGGTACAGTTCCTGTATCAACTTCCTTTGATTCCAACATCGCCTTCATCAATGAAAATCCCGTGACAGTGTCCATCAAGGGATGGACTGGAAAACTTACAAGCTCAGCATCGTACAGCATCATTCTGCTGGGATGCTCAGATGGGGCGTCTTTCTCAAATCTGGTGATCTGTTCTGAATTGGAACCCAAACAGTGGATGGTATTTCAGATCACGGTTAAGAGCTATGGTGTAGGTAACTACACAGGCCAGCTCATTGTCAATACAGATTATGAGGAAATTGTGACGCCCATTCACATGATCGCTGAAATGGGAGGATTAGCGCTCGACCAGGAGCTATTGCACTTCAAGGACTGTTTTCCGGTGAGTTTCTTTTTTTTTTTTGCTTTACTTTAAAATTGCAATTTAGTAATAAAATGTAGTGAATCACTTCAATAATTGAAAATTTTTAGATGTTAAGGAGATTCGAACCCATGTTAATTCACAATTTAGCTCTTTCCGGACCACAACATATCCAGCGAACGAATTTCAGTAAAACTCACTTTATTGTAACTCTTAGTGGTCAAATATGATACTTTTGTAGAGAAAGAATTTTTCCGCCTCTGGGAAATCGAAAAACTCATAGGTACTCTCATCCCCAAAAGAACGAAAAGGAGACAAACTTCAATTTTCCAAAAGTCAATAGTTCAATTTTGTGAATTATTTTTGTGTGTCAAATAACTCCTTTACAATGTTGATCACTAAAACAAGAAAAATTATTGATCAGTATCTTGTGGGATGTCCAGGAAGTGGTCAAGAACACACCAAATTCCTGCTTGCCAACAGATACCTCAACATATTTCACACAATAACACTTTAAAACACATTTCTCTTAACACGATGTTATTGTAGACACATTAAGCTTTCTCATAAAGCATAAAAGACACTTCCTGGACAATTAGAATTCACCAAAATCAGGAAGAATAGGAAAACCTCAAAACTCTCTCTCTCTCTCTTCTTTTTATGTTTTGGCTGTCAGACTCAATCAGGTCAATATAGCCATTTCGCTCACTCTTATTTACATACGAGTTCCATCTGTTTTTTCCCATTATGTTTGTTCCTCTCATCTCTCCTTATCATTTTTCTTTTTGCTCCATCACAAATCCTTTTTTGCTCCCTTATCTTTTATCATACTTCCTTCTTGATATTTTTGCGTTCAGTTTGTAGCTTTCAAGGACGGTGAAAAACTGTTTTCCAATTATTCACGGGACGCGCTTCGATCAAGGATCGAACCGAGGGCCTCTGCGTCACAAAGCCAACACTTTGCCTATTGAGCTACCGAGACCCCTAAAACCTGAAAACAATCTCCCGTGCTGCCAAATGTCAAAAATATCGGCCATATTGGCAAAAATGTCTCTTCCGCTTGGAATTTTCTTACAAGGTTGGTGTCAAAAAGCAAATGGCGGACATTGGCGGGATAACCTTACATTTGACCTCTAGATTTTTGGGGACGAGAGTACCCATAAAGTTTGAACAAGTTTTTTGAAAATTTAAGAAAAATTGTTTTTCGAATTTATGTAATCTGTAATTTTTAGTTATCATACTTATTGGCCCCGAGAGGTTTTTCCTTATTCTGGTCTAGGAATATAAAAAAAAGTCAGGATATCTGCAAGGAAGCAGAAAATCGAAAATTCACAATTTTTGACCAAAAATATGAAAGCTCAGGACCTAATTAGGATCCTGCAAAAAAATATCCTACATTTGGACATCCTTATAGTTTGTAATTATCCAGAAGAATCGGATTTTTATCGATTCTAGATAGTCTAAAAAAATTGTTGTTTCCATGGGTACCCAGAGTCCCAAAGGAGACGAAAGAGTTAGAGCAGAAGTTTTATCATTAAACCTATTGCGTTTGCAAAAAAATCACTTTGCAATAAACGTTCCAGATTTGCGATATCTTACGGTATGACCTTTGACTCAGTAATAAATTTTAAAAATCTTAAGGGTCTCGGCTAAGATCTCGAATCGTCAAAAACCCGAAAGAAAAAATTTAAAAAAAAAAGCCAAAATCCCGGAGAACCAAAATCCCGATTGCCAAATTCCCGAAAGGGCCGAAATCCCGAGAGACAGTAGAGTCTCTTAAATCTGAATCTCTCAAATTCGATCGACGTTTGGATTCAAAATGTCAATTGTGGGGTTATGTTAAAACTTTCGTATTCTGTATGAATGAAAATCATATTTATATACTTCTTCCTGAACGTTTACATACATTATGATCATATAAAATGAAAAGGAAGTATGATACCAGTAACACTTGTGAGAAAGTACGGGATTTTGATTCAAAGTACAATTTAATCTCACATAAATTTCGTTGGTTTTGAAAAAATCGTTCGAATTTGGGAGGTGAGAAATGTCAAATATACCCCCCGAGCGTTCGAATTTAGAAGACTACTGTATTCGGGATTTTGTCTTTTTGGGATTTTGACCGGTTCAAGATTTTGGCTTTTCGGTATTTTAATATTTCGGAATTTTGGTTTTTGGGATTTTGGATTTTCGAGATTTTGACCTATTCTGGATTTTGGAAATTCAAGAATTTTATCCATTCGGGATTTTTGCTTTTCAATATTTTAACTCTTTCGTCTCTTGGGACTCTGAGTACCCAAAGCAGCATATGGATGTTCTGTGAAAAATAATGTTTTTTAATTATTCAGAACTGATAAAAATCCTATTCTTGTGGATGATTACAAACTATAATGATGTCCAAATGTAAGATATTTTTTGTAAGACCTCAATTAATTCCTGAGCTTGGATATTTTTTATTAAAAAATTGTGAAATTGGCTTGCAGCATATGCTGCGGTCCGGAAAGAGTTAACTTTTCAGGATTTAGGATATTCGGGATTTTGGCTTTTCAGTATTTCAGTTTTTGAAATTTTGTCTGTGGGATTTTGGCTTTTTATTTTTTTTTGGGAATGTTGTCTTTTTGAGATTTTCGATTTTCGATATTGTGACACATTTTGATTTCTGGCTATTCGGGAATTTTGCCTATTCGGAATTTTTACCCATACAGGATTACGACCCATTTGAGATTGTGGCTTTCGAGATTTTGATCCATTCGGTTTTTTTTTGGCCCTGACATAAATACTTTGCTCCCTCTTTAAATTTGAACAGTAACACACATTTTTCCTTTAAGTTTTTATTCTTAAAATTTTGCAAAATGCGAAACTTAACATAAACCGAAATCTTTCTTTCTATGCTGAAATTATGACTATTTATAAAAGCAAGGAATATTTCGAAGCTCTAATGAGAATGCTAATTGTGTTAAATATTTGCAATCGATGTTGCACAATCAAGTGAGTGTGAAATAAAGTCTGATTGTGAGTGGATCGTTGTGGTTTTTCTTGCAGGAGAAGATATGCTCATTGAACTTAAGCGCACACTCAACCTTTATGAAACCCATGCAGGTGGAGGCCATAAGTGTAATTGATGGTATAATCAATTATGAGTATGCAACAGATGAGGATATCCTGCCTGAGATTCCTCCCAATGTGATAACGAACATCGGGCGGTTGTACTTTGATCCCAAGGGACTGTGTGGTGAGTACTGTTATACAGGGAGTCAGGTGAGCAACAAGATTCATCCCAAAAAATCCAGGTCCCTGGTTAACTACTCCCACTACACAAAGTTGGACAAGGATGTGCTGTCATTTCGTGTTAAGTCATTTCACAAAATGCGAACTTCCATCCAGAGCATCCCCTTTAAATTGTCCACCAGTCAAATCAAGCGATATGACTTTGTGGCGAGTGTGAACTTTGTTTGGCCGAGATTGGTGACTGAACATATAGATTTTTTACCCACACAAGTGGGTCAGGGCATAGCAAAGTTTATCACTATTGACAATCCGTCAGATCAACTTCTGATCACCCAATACTTTCTGCATGACACTCAAGTTCATGGGCAGGATGTGGAGCTGCCACCTGAAGTGATAACACCCTGTCCGAATTGTGTTCTGGCTAAGGAGAAACTCTTTGCCTTCCACTCATTCTTCTCCACATCTTCCACACTGGAGAACTATTTTGATCATATTCCTCCTAGAGGTAGCAGTAAAGTGGCTATTAGGTTCCAGAGTCCAAGACCTGGAACCTTTTCTACTCTTCTGTTTATCCGGAATAATTTGACCATCCTCGATGCAGTATGGCTGACAGCTAAGGCTGTGGTGCCTCAGCTAAAGTTTGGCAATCGGAGACCGGGTTCTCAAACGCCGTTGCTATTTGAACTCACAGACAAACACTATAAAGTTTGTGCTGATTATGTGGCGGAGTGGGAAAAAGGGGAAAAGGAGAGCCGTGACTATGAAGTTCCACGCGCCATTATCACCATGAAGAGGAGCTTTACGGCAAGAAACAGCGGAGAAGTGCCCATTTCCATCAAGGCCATAAAGATTGGATCCGAACTGTGCGAGGGATATGGATTTAAGGTAAGTTAGTAGGACCTACCTATACAACTTAGTGTTACAAAGCATTTAAAAATAGCAAGATTGAAAATTCAGTACCATCGCCAAAATGGGGATCCTCCTTATCCAAGAATCCTTTCCGTTAATAAAATGGGATACTGTGGTAACTTAATCAACTAATTCATTTAAATCATTAGTGAAATGAATATTTAAAAATATTTAAATTTATTGAAAGAATTGAAAATTTTCAAAAAAAATTGGGTAATGCATTAAAATATCCAATGAAAATTGGTTATTGGTTCATAGAGGACTGGGACCAATTTCTACGCTCCGGGATCCAAGACCTTTTAAATTATTCCATGCCTGCTCAGTGCTCAGTTAATAAATACACTCACTTTAGCACCCCGTATCTTTCGAACTACGAAAACCATCCAAAAGAATTTTATTTTATTCGTTCGTTTTCGTATTTTTCGTTTTCGTATTCGTAAAACATTTATTTTATTCGTTCATTTTAAATCATTAATCCTAAATTTAATGTGAGGTTTAGAACATCTAGTTTAGCTTTCTGTTCGTAATTTACAAGCTACTTTATAAAGAGCTTTGCGGAATGCTCGAATTCACGAGGTAATCCTCTACGTGAATTGTCCCTTTGTATATATTTAGTATAATCTTTAAAATCCTTTTAAAAATAGACAAATTAATTACAAAATTCGTACTTCTGAATCATGTGATTTTTCTATTAAAAACGATACAACCTCAATGGATTTTTTTAAAAATCTAAATTATAAGTTGAAAATTATGTTTTTCAAAGTGACTTAAGGCGGTTAAAGTTTAAAGACTATGATCTAAAAAAAAATTCGAATTTTCTGGCCATAATCCTGAGTTGCGCAAAATCCCGAAAGTCAACTCGGGATTTTGGTCGGTTCAGGATTCTGGGCTTTCGCGATTTCTACGCTCGGGATAGATAGATGGTAGAAATAAAGATAAGATTCATTTATAGAGGGGGGTCCTCATAAGACACCAAATCGCTATCTCAAACCGTTTGGTCTGTGCTTTTAAGCGAAAAAACAAATTTCGTTAAACTGGGGCCATCCCAATGGAAAATCTCTAGTAAAATTGAATGCTTGTTTTTTTTGCATTGAATTTCAGGTACTAAACTGTTCAGCATTTGAGCTGGCGCCAAATGCATCGAAAAAGATTGAAATCTCCTTCACACCTGACTTCATACTCTCGCGAATTACCAGACCATTAATCCTAGAGACTAGTGCTGGTTATCCGGTCAACTATACCCTACTTAGTACAATTCCCGCTGAGGTGGTTACGCTGTGTCATAAGGCACTGCTTCGACCTTGGTGGGAACGGCCAATGAAGCGGGGTACAATGTTGATCTCGTGCCTGGTACTCCTAGGTATAATTTCATATGGTTGGGCGGAATGTGATAGGATCATGAAGAGGCATCTGGCTGAAGTGGTACGAGACAAGGGGAACTTACAACCACTTGATCTTCGAAAGATCAATATGAAGAGTCCATTTGGTGAGGAAGCAGCTCCAGCTCCAGCAACACCACCAACTGCTGCTCCTCAGCCAGGAAAATCTACAAATTTCCTTGGGCTGGGTTCAAAGAAGAAACCTGGAAAGAAAATTCCAGTTGGAGAAGTAAATCCACTGAATTTCAGCCCTAAATTTGATTTGAAATCTTCGGAGAATCACAGTAAAGTGGATCCGGTGAAGACTGAGGCGCAGAAGAATGAAAAGGTAGAGAGTCGTAAATCGCAGACACCTCTCGAAGTTTCTGAGCCTATTGCTGCATCCAAACCATCAAAATCCGACGTTAAACCTTCTCCAAAGAGATCATTGACGCCACCAAGTCCTCAGCCTCCGTCACGAGAAGTTGTCCGAAAGGAAATTAAGGAAGAAGTGGAAATTTTTGCAGCACCTGAACCTGAAAAGAGACAAATCACACCACCTCCAGCAAAAGTCCAGGAAATCACACCACCAGCCACGAGGAAACAGGTGAAACAAGTGGTGAAGAAGACCAAAAGCCTTCCAGTACCAACAAATATTGAGAGTTCGACTGTTACGGTTCCGTTTTCAAGTCCTCAACCCAAAATTCCCGAAGTAAAGACACCGACGCCCAAAGTAACACCCAAGGCTGCTCAGGCTGAGTCTAGTTTTATGGAGAGACATTCAACACCGGTAATTGTGGAGCCGCCTCCTTCATCTCCGAGTCCCGATGTGACCTTTGAGGTGCAGAATGGATCACAAAATGAAATCATTCGGGTGAGTTTATTTTTTGTGATTAAGTTGTAATTCACTTACTTGTTCTTCACTTACTTCTATTTCAATTTTGTCAAATTGAAATAGAAAGGGGTGGCAAAGCGTCTGGAAGCGTTATTGCGAAGTGCGCGAACTTAGATGCTATATCCCAAAAGTATTTTGGCATCATTTACCGTTTACCGGTTCACAACCAATTTGAACAAATTCATCAATCAGTCAACAGATTCCACAAAATAGTTTTAAGAGTAATAAAATTGATTTTTGGACAAAAATTTCTTATCGGTTAATAACCGGTTCACAACCGATTTAAACCGATTTATAAATTACTCAAAACAATGCCCAAAAAACTTGAATTTCGGATAACAGTTAGTTACCGGTTATGAATCGGTTCATAACGGATTGGAATCGGTTCAATTTCATCGGAAATTCCGAGGCCTTGAAAAACCGTTATTAGGAATTACTAATGGGAACGGGCGAGCGTCGGGGAATGAAGGCTCAACTTAGAAAATTTTAGATTTTTCTAAGTTCAGTAGCTATGGCGGGAAAAAGCACTTTTTACTTCTCAAGGGTCAGGAATTTCACAGTCATAAGGTCAGGAATTTCACAGGGCATGGAATTTTGGGCACTGTACTTAATTTTGTAATTTTTAAAAATAAATTGGCCAATTTAAATTTCTGAGTGTTCTCTTAAATAGTTAGAGATTTCTTTGTGAGACTGGTGGCTCAAAATTAATTTTAGAGGAACCGTTATCTCAATATAAGTCGTTGGAGCATTCAAATTCTGGAATGGCTATTTTCTTCTCCACCGTTATCGTTGATCATTGAGGAATGGGAGCCACATTCCGTCTCAATGAGGGCGACATAAACTGCTGCCAACTTCTCAATATCTTGTCGTTTATTTACTAACATTGGGGTATTCCTCTTAATGTGGAGCATTTCGAGAAAAATCTTTTTAGCTGAGATTCTTTACAATCTCAGCTTTTGTGGTCAGAGATGAAATGCGACCTCGTCAGATCGGTCTTAAAATGTGCACGTACACGTTTTGACTCTCATAGATCACGAATATCATACCCGTCAAAAAATGATTTTCGTGGACGTCCGACCGTCCGTCCGTCCGGCCGGCCGATTCTACATTAGAGAACGGAAAGAGATATCGACAAGCGGTTTTCGGCAAAGGTTAAATATCGAGTGGACGACATTCGATGATGATATCAGATCCATCCCCCACCCCCACTTCCGCCATTTTGGAAAACCCCCAAATTTTGTTTTTTTAATAGCTCAGCCCCTATGGCATGGATCGGGCTCAAATTTTAGTATGGTATAGCTGGACCTAAGAGGTTTCGACCCCCCTGACCCGAGCTAGAAGGGGTCAAAAATTGAATTTTCAAATGGCCATATCACCGGTTCTAATTCTCAGAATTTGAAAAATTTTGGTGATTTAGAAAGTTCTCGTTAAATGCTACAACAACTATTTGAATATCGAGTTTTCATCGGAAGTCCGAAAGTATCGAAAGTCCGATTAATTGAAAAATCGATTTTCGAAAATTCGATGTCGAATATCTCGGAACATCCATTTTCAATTTTGATAGCTGAGGTCAAGAGCTTTCCAACGGTGGGTCGCACTTTGCCCTAGCTCTACCCTGACCCGAGCTATAAAGGAAAAAACTTTGACCGGACCATATCTTCAGTGTTTATGAAACGATTTCGATGAAATTTTTCGACTTTGTATCTGAGATCACGACTTTTCTGACGATAGGTCGCAACCGTCCCCACCCTACCCTACTGTACCCTGACCCTTACTATATCGAAATTGACCGGACTCTATCTGTAATATTTATTAACCGATTTCAATGAACTTTTTTTTCTTAGGTTGCCCTTCCCCACCCCACTCAAGAAAATAGAAAATGACCAGTGATAAGCCCAGATAAGCTTGTGGTAGCTGAGATTCTTTACAGGTGCCCTCGAAATGCCTGCAACTCGAGGTGCTTGCAACTCGGAATGCGTGAAGATTCGATAGTGAGTTGAATTTTGGGGGTAAATAATCGCGTCGAGACAATTTTTTTATCCATTTCGACCGACAAGGGCAGTTTACTCGACGCGATTCTCTACCCCCAAAATTCAACTCACAATCGAATTTTCACGCATTCCGAGTTGCACGCATTTCGAGGTCACCTGTAAAGAATCTCAGCTACCATAAGTTTATCTGGGATTTTTTCCTGTGTTCATTGAGAATCCTCGCATCCTCAAATTTGAAAAATTTTTCGTTATTAAGAATTTCAAAGGAATTTTCGTTTAAGGTCGAAAATGTCAGCCTGAATAATCTCTAAAACATATTCAAAAATGAAAAAAATCGCACGACGCGTTTTCGAGCAATCCCAAAAAACATGGGTTTAGATCTGAGGCCCAATTTTTGAAACTCTCACTCGCACCCGCGAGCTCTTTAGTGGCCGAGAGAAATCCACTCGCACACCCCGTAGATTTAAATCCTTCTGTAACGACTTCTTCATAACATAAAGTACTCGTTGCACGTACTCAAGAATTTCCGGGGTGTGCGAGTCAAATTCTCTCGGCCACTAAAGAGCTCGCGGGTGCGAGTGCGAGTTTCAAAAATTAGCCCTCTGGTCCGTGACTTTTCACGGACCTCGGATGTTTTCGCGGGTCGTCGTAATATTTGTCGTTTTTTTTTTTAAATCACGGATATTTTCGTAGATTTTCGCGGTGCATGGAAATTTTCGTGAAACTACACACAAATAAATATATCGTAATTGTTAGATCCGTCAGGGAATCTGTAAGGACGGAGCCCTTCTTGAAGCAATCGCGTGGATGAGCGTTTTGGCCGCCAGAGGTTTCTCCAGAGCCCTCAGCGTTCCTCTTAATGATCTATTCTTTACAACGATCCAACATGAACTAACTCTCACAATACTAAACCTCTACAACACCTCTCCTGAAGGGGTAACTTACAGACTAACACTAGGAAACGCTCTTAGGAGGAATCGGCGCCGCTCCGAGAGACATTTATGATATCAAATTGAAATATCAACGGGAGGTTAACCGTAGGGGAGAAGCTAGTGCTAACACAATATTGTTCGTAAATGTTTCACAAACATATTTCGTGACTTGAGCAATTAGCAAATTTCTATTCTTTTACATGCATTTGTTTATATATTTTTACTTTTCTGACGAAACTTTACGAACAAATGACAAATTTTACCATCATTTTTGTGTGTACGAACATTTACGAACAAATGTTCATAAGAAAACACAAAATTCTCGTCAAATGATCATACATTATGAACAATGTTTGTGAAACAGTACAAAGTTTTACGAACTTTTTTGTAATAATAGTTATTATTTTTTACGAAAAATTTTAGAAAATATATATATTTTTTCTGTGTGTAAAAGATGGAAGCATAAAGTTCGAATCTCTTTTTAATCTTTTCATGTGGTAGGGTGAAAGGAACGTCTATTGACACTTTAAGAACTCGTGTTAGCACCTATTGAAACCCTACTCTGTACCATTTGGGATACGTAATTTGAACATCTCTGTTTATAGTAAAAGGTATATTACAGAAAAAACGTTATATTAGTTATGTTTTACTAGATACATTAAATAATTTTCAACATTTTGACAAAAGTGTCAATAGGGGTTCCCTGTCAAACAGACGTTCCTCCGACCCTATGATCTGCGGAAAATTTAATTTAATATTAACATGAATAATTTCCTTTACCTTTGACCTGATAGCCTAAGAGGTATGGAAAGACACCGGGACGGGAGAGACGATCACGATTGACTAAGCGCAATGGTCTCACGAAGCCCCAATTCAAGCCATCAGCCAATACTTTCACATCTCCTCTCGAGACTTCTCCTGAGCCTCCAGTCCCAAATGTTTGGGATGAGAATCGTGCTACTTTTAGCTATGTTGTGGCTCAGAAGCCTTCGACGCCTGAAGTGGCGTCTCCGGAGAAGCTTGGAATGGAGTTTGGGATGTTTGGGGAGGTTCAATCGAGTGTGTCTGCTGAGATGCCCAGGAATGATACGGCTGTTAATGGAATGACTACACCAGTATGGAAGGTGAATGAATTGGGTCCAATTGGTACGAAGAAGTCTCCGAGAACGTCAAATACTTCCTGGGTGGATGTTGAGAGTGTCCGGAAGCCACTGGGTCAAGATAATTTCAATCTGGAGGCATTGACTTCAATGCAGAACAATCCGAATTCTTTCTATGGTGGATCATCATCTATGCTGGAAACGTATCTAATGGAGAAGTTGCAGTATGCTAGGGAGAAGCATACACCAGAGAAGAATGTTATGCATCATCATGTTCAGGATGTGCAGAAAATCGAGGAGCCAATGAATGGTGCAGATTGGAATTCGCAGAATTTGTGGAATCCTATGAATACGGCCAATGGATTTGATTCACAGCCGCGTTGGAATACACAGAGTCCCATTAGACGTCCTCCACCTGGCCTGGATTTTCTGCAGCGCAACAATAGCAATTCCCTCTTTATGAATGGTGTTGGGGGCAATGATGAGAATTACAATTCAATGCCCACTTACGAGCTGTTTTCTTCACCGTGGGAGAGCGAGGTGACGTCAAATATTTGGCACAAGTCATCTGGTCAGAATTATCCCAAGAAGCAGCAGTAGAGCTTTGTGATCCCAGAGGCTGAGATATCCGCCAAAATTTCCTCTTTGAAAATCCATCCTTCCTCCCAAACAAATTGAAGTGTTCCCCAATATTCCCTCCTTATTGAAATCCCCTGGTGTTTTATTTCACTCCCTGTAACTTGTGGAGTGAATCCTTCCCCTGTTTTACGGTGTTGAACTGATGATGATGGCTACAGTGAAATCTACCCTCGAGGTTGTATTTGATGTGAAATATGAAATAATCATTACAATTTAAATGTAATACATGGATTATGCTGACGAAACACTCACAATTTGAACATTAATGAATATATGAAATCATAAGAGCAAGACATTTTTATTTTTTTGATTTTTTGAGATCATATTCTCGAGATTGCAAACTACCGGAAACGTTTCTTGATTTTGCGCGGGAATTTTCATTGAATGAAACATAAAACATTGATGAAACATCGTACTCCACCTGACATTTAACCCACTTGAAGTTTTTACAATTTTTCAGTTTAGGAAGTGTCACAATAAGTTTTTCATGGAATTTTTTGTGCATTTCTTTTCGCAATTTTATCCATGAAATGGTAAGTGTTCTGGATCCAAATGCCTCGCAATCTTTGAAGGAACCTCTCTAAATGCTAATTTCACAGAATCCGTCGTCGGCGAGAGCAGAGGAGATTCGTGCCGAGGCGAAAAATTGGTCCCTCGCAGGAGACTCAAAACTTCTGGATTACATGAAGGATATCTCCCGAAATCTGGAAGTGAGATGTCGAGAGACAGAACTTAGGATCAACCAAATGTACCTAAGTGGTGAGGAAGTGAATGTGCAATTGGGGAATGTAACAAATCGTCTCCTGGCACTGCAGCATACTCAGTTTGTAGAAAATCGTGTGCAGGAGGATGAGGATGTGCCCGGAACCACTGAGAAAAAGACTGAAAGAGATCCGGAACCACGTCAATTGTCGCCAATGTCCTCCATCAAGAGTATTTTGGCAGAATCTGTAGCATGTCTCAACAAGTGCTATGAGAAAATTGAGGTACAACTCGATGAGGATAGCGATGATGACGATGAACCTGGGAAAAGTGTAGTGTTTCGTCCCAGAGATCCATTTGCTCACCGACCATTGCCATTCCTCATCGGATCGAAGGAATTCAAGGAGAAGTGGCACGTGGGACTTGTGGATTCGGAATCTGACACTGAAAATGAAGCAGAAGATCAGTACTCAGAGTCTGGCTCAGAATCCGGACACTCTGTCTCACTGCGGAGTGCTGGTGGGAATATATCAGGGTCAGAAGCTGACTCCGTTTGGGGTCTACAAGCTACCAGTAATGCCTTAGCTCACAAAAGTGCCTCTCAAATCTCTTTGGAAGATGATCGTTTCTCCAAGGTTTCTGATCAACCGGAGATCTTTAATCCAGTTCCTGCCCAGAGAGCTTACTTTCAACCACCTAAGCTCACACCTCGAACTAATCCTCCGGCGAATCCTGTTACAAATCTCTTCTCAAGTTCACCACCAAAAGTGCCAAGTACGTCAAAGGCTCCGGGATTGTTCGATGACCTCGTAGGGGATGACTTTGATACACCTGCTGCAAAAACTGACTCTAAACCTCCCAGATTCTTCCGTGATCAGCCTGATTCACGGAAAACAGTGAACTTGTTTGATGATGAACCTCCTGAATTTGAAGCTCCACCGAAATCTTCGAACCAGAAATCAAATCAAACGGGACTGTTCCTGGATTCTGACAATGATGAAGACAAGGATGTTTTTGTGCCTCCAACACGTCCTCAGAAGAAAGAAGTTCCAGTAATTGCCAAGAAGGTCGATATTTCAACAAATTTGTTCAACGAGGAACCTCCCGTGGATGATTTCCATGAAGTCCTTAAGAAAGCCCCAGTCAATCTGTTTGATGACAATGATGATGAATTTAATTCCTTTATGAGTTCCTTGAGCACGTCAACGAAGAAAAACTCCCAAATAGAAAAGAAGGCTTCGGAAAATTTAACAAAACCTAAATTATCAAATTTATTCGATGATGATGATGAACCAGATGATTTCTTTGATACTCTCCTAAAAGGATCAAAGTCCAAAGTGAAGCCTCAACCAGCAAAAAGAGAAATACAGTCTCAGAAAAAAGATGTGAAAGCTCAGGATATGAAAAACGAAGTTCCCAAGGAGGAAGTTAAAAAGGATGAATCCAAGGCCGAAGTCAAAAAGGATGTGTCTAAGGAGGAAGTTGAAAAAGATGTGCCCAAGGCAGACGTTAAACGTGAAATTCCCATGCAAATAACAAAAACGAACGAAAAACTCCCGACGAAGAGCAAAAATATGAGTTTATTCAATGATTCTGATGATGATGATGATATCTTTGCTGGAGCTAAGAAAAAGACTGAAACAACGAAGAAAGATCAGGATCAAAAGGAGTCATTGGAAGACAAATTGTCAAAGCATGAAACAGTTAGGTCAAGTGCAGACGAAAAGCCTTCTCCAAGTCAAGACAATTTTCCAGAGATTAAAGCCATGCCTGAGGAAAGCCCAGAATCAATTCAAGAAGTACAACGTAATAAAGAACAGAAAGAGATTCTCATTCAGGATCCTCCGCAAAAGTCTGGTGAGTTTATATATCATTTTGCAATTGATAATAAATATCATTTGAAGCGATAGCAGAAACTCCGGAAATGACTCATTCAATACTCACTTGCAATGAATCGTTAAGTCGCTTTCTAGCTATACTACATGGGATTCCTATTTATATTATAAACGTGAATTACGAAATTTTATGATTTCCGGATCGATGTTAAACTTTGCCAAAACTAAACCTGATTTTTAAAGCTGAAAATAATCTAACAATCTAATTTTTACATTGTAAGGAAAACTCAGAAGTAAAAGTGATGGAAGACAACTAATATCTGTTATTTCCTGTTCGACAAATATTTAATTTTGATATTCCTCTTATCCTAGTTTAAAATGTAGGGGTGGATGTGAAAAAAAAGTAAGATTGCAAGAATCTCACTTTATACATTCAGATTTTTTTTTCACGCATTCAAGAACGAAAACGAATGATAAGCTCAGAAAAAGCTTATGGGAGCTAAGATTCTTTGCAAGCGACCTCGAAGTGCCTGTACCTCGAAATACGTGGAAATTCGATTGCGGGTTGAATTTTGAGGGTAGGGGCTCTGGCAAACCTTTTATATCAAGAAAATTTCATATAATCGATATTCACATTCTTTTCTTTCTCAAACGTTTTGCGTATAACTATCCCACTCTTTGGCACTCTTCCTTTTCTTTTTGACCATCACACCAAATTAATTTTGTTAAATCGAATTCTAAGTGCGAAAAATTGAGATAGACATGAGAGAGAAAAGGATGTTAATTTTGATTTCATAAAATTACATGATTTAAAAGGTATACCGTGCCAAAAGCTTTAAGGATCACGTCGAGAAAATTTCATCCGTCACGGTCGCTCAGGATAGTTTGCTCGGCGCAATTCTTGGCTCCGGGACACCTTTGATATCAGGAAAATTTCATGAAGTGGAAATTCGTATCCCTTTTTTCTCAATAGATTTGCATAAGTCTATTCCACTCTTTCGCACTCTTCTTCTTCTTCTTTTAAACATCACTCCAAATTGAATTCGAATTTGGAGTGCGAAAAATCAGATAGATGTACAAAGTATGTGAGAAAGAAAGAGATATGAATTTTGATTTCATGAAATTTTCCTGATCAAAAAGGTGTGCCGGTGCCATACCTCCAAAATTTAACTCACAAATTTACACGTTTTTCGAGTTGCAAGCGTTTCGATGTCGCCTGTAAAGAATCTCAGGTACCATAAGCTTATTTGGGCTATTATTATTATTAATCGTACCTAGACATTTTTTTGTATTACAATGTAATCATTACATGGTGCCTCGTGTTGGAAGAATCTGCTGATAGTAGATCGCCCAGGAACGCCTTCCCCATAGTGAATGCTTCTTCCATGCTCCTGAAGGCTTGTGTGTGGGCAGAGGCGGTGCATTTTATTACGTTTTATCGCAGTGAAAAATTTCTTTTTCTCGACATTCAGTTGCTTGCACCAGGCAGGACTCGAACTCACAGCTGTGAGAGTCGAGTCAGAGATCTCACCGCCCAAGAGCCAACGGTATTGCCTATTGCGCCACTGAGATCCTCAACGAGACTTGGGGCCGTCCCCAAGTCGCCCACTGAGATTTGGGCTTATCACTGGTCATTGTCTAATTCTAAATAGTAGTATAAAGGTAAATGAAAAAGGTATAGAAATCGGTCAATTTTGTTCAATTTTGTTACAGTAAGGATTAGGGTAGGCACAGTGAGGGAAAAGTGCGACTCATCGTTGGAAAGGTCTCGATATCAGCTGGAACATAATAAAATATCATCTAATTTGAAAATAGAAGTTTCAAAATATTCAAGATACAATATTCAATTACTGATTCTTTGTTTAATCATCCTTTTGATTAATTCGTAGGATCTTT
This sequence comes from Phlebotomus papatasi, assembly GCF_024763615.1. NCBI lineage: Eukaryota > Metazoa > Arthropoda > Insecta > Diptera > Psychodidae > Phlebotomus > Phlebotomus papatasi. The sequence goes on from NC_077223.1 coordinate 54,032,389, forward strand.
TTGTTTAGGATACTTGTAGCATGGAACGAGACCTTTCCAAATGATCGCCCAGAATCAAATTTTGATAATTAAAAGCGGAGTTAGTCATTTTAAGAATTATTTTTTGTTCCCTCATTGGTCGGGTCCAGGAAATTTGGAAATATGTATAGGCTTCAGATCTTAAGATTTTTTGCCATTATGGCTTAACTTCTCTAATTTCTTGTCAGTCATGATTTGTTTTGAAAATTATGACTTAGGATTGATTAGATTATTAAAGGCAAATTAGTTATTAAATTCTGAAAAACTAATAAAATTGGTTGCTATTTAGAATTTTGAGATTTTCAGAAACTAGGCTAAGCCTCTAGTCTCAAGACAAAGGGTCACGAACTTTTATCAAAACTTCTTAAACTAAAGCATAGGGTGCTGTGGGGCTACTTTAACTCGTTAAGGACGATTGGAACACCGATGTGCCATAAAAAAAAACTATTTTTTCCTGACTACCTAAAGTTATTTTTTTCTTATGTTTGTACGTAATTGCAAAGTTGAAGGTTGAAGGAATCTAGGTTTATTATTATTATTCAGATATTTGCTATATAGGGGAACGTAGGCATGGTTCGCACAGAGTGAACCTTCAAACGATGCAAATTCTCTTTTTGTTTGCAAAGAGCTGACCTGCCATTTCTCATCTCGCTTCATGAGCTTAATAAATGATCTATCTTATGATTGCTTGCACGGTTTTGTTTGAAGTCAAGGGGCACAAAATAGATTTATCGCTCAAATTTTTGTGAAACAAGGGACTAACTCAAGCAAGTTGATCCCGTGTCATTCTAATTTCATGAAAATTTGCGCATAATTTAGAATGACAAACGGCTAACTCATAAAAAAACATATTTTGAAAGGTAAAAATATGTATGTTTCGATGTTTATAATAATGCTCATACAAATAGAAAATAATTAAATTGTTTTTATTAACATACTTAATTGAGATAATTATTTATACAAAGTTGAATCTTTCATGCTGTCTCCTGAAAAATGGCTCAGATTCAGTTGGCCCCTTGTAATTTCCAAGGAGCGACATGGAAAACTTTGCAAAAAATCCATTTTCTAAATTCATTTCCTTTTATAATTCTTTAAAAATTTTTCCTACATTTATCTACAATCCTACAATTTTAACCTCATAATTACGTGATTTTCGTCGAAATAAATCTAAAACTAGTTTTTGAACTTGTAATTGTTACTTTATGTATATCACATACGTTAAAGTTTTATACAAGTTTCCAAGTAATAAAATAATATTTAAAAATTTGAAATGTTATATAAAAATCACCATAATATCGATATTTAAGTGTTAAATAATATAATAAAAGCTTGTACTGCCTAATTGCGAGGAAAAAAAAACAATAACACTCGAAATTGTGAAGGTTTTATTTAGTTGACTGAATGCTCATTTTTCGTTTGAACCTCAATATCGAGGTTAAAAAACAATTTGAGAGAAAAGTTGTATATGGGCGAAAATGTAGCTGATTAAATTCTCTATCAAACCCACAAAACAGATTGTTAGGGACAGTCCTAGTTTTCGAGATATTTTTGATCAAAATTGCTAAAAAGTTCGATTTTCCCATGTTTTCTGACATTTATGAGACTACAGCGCCTCTGGTGTCAGTTGTACGAACTTCATCTGTTCAGAGGATTTATCGGGCATATAAAGGAGACCAAATTATTCCATAGTGATAAATAAATCAGTTCAGCAGAATCGGAGATATAGGCACCCAAGTATCAAAAAACGGCAAAAACCGTTTTTCGTAAATACCAGGCGCAAAATCCAAATGAAATCAAAATGATAAGTATTTTCGTAAATCATTTGACCCTAGCAATAGAAAAAATAGCATGAGAACCCAGGGACAAAATCATCGTTGCACAGTGTAATAATAATAGTATACAAATTATTTTTGGAATATCCTAAAAAAGATGGTTTGTGTGGTGGGAAATTAAGGACACCTTTATAGTTCTTTAGTTGACAACTAAAAATGTAGACGAAAAGTGTAAATTTTGTGTACTCTGAAGTTTGGGCGATAAAATGCTTTGCATGCGTAAAAGTCGCGCGATTTCTTTCAATAATTTCTAATAATGATATGTCTGCGTTATTATTATGAGGAATTTGTTCGATTATTCTTAAATAATTCATTCACATATGAACAATCGGTAATTAAGCAACGAGAAACTCAATAAATATTATAGACTCCTATTTATTTAGAATTAAATAAGCTATTTTAATATGAGATAGGAAATTAGAAGGAGTAGAGCAATCTTTATGTTTTTCGATCAAATCCTTGCTATACTTGTGAATGTTCCAGAAATATCGCTTAAGAGTAGATCTAATTTGGAGATCTAGCTTTGGGGTGTGTTCTAATCGGATTTAAATTAAAATTTTGAGATTGTCTCATTTATTTGAGATGGACAAAAAAATATTCGACGAAAAAGTACATTTGAATGTAGGACTTGTATTTTTTCGTGGTATTCTTATTATCTTCATCCATCTGACACTATGAAGAAATCTCAAAATTCCAATTTAGACTTGAATTTAAATCCGAATCAAAATTATCCCCATTGTACCCAATTGTTTTTTTTTCTTTTGGAAAATTGATAACGACTTTTAAAGCGATTTTATTTTGATTTTTTTACTAAAGTGAAAAAGTAGGGTAGAAGAATCCTGTGCCATGCTCCCTGGTGCCACCCCTAGATATATCACTTATTTTCCAATATTTATAATATTGAACGCTTTTATTACTTTTTTTCGTCACGATGAAGTATTTTGTTGAGTATTCCAATCTTTGATTTTAGATGAGGTGAAGAATGTCGCAGATTCCTTTGAGGCCAAACCTCCAGAAGATTGGCTTGAAGCTTCTCAAAATTTCCACGCAGGTCCTCCTCCATTGCCTTCTGATCCTTCTCCCACGAATATATTTAATGAACCACCAGTGGATGAGGAGTTCCCCACTGCGAAGAGAGAATCAAAAGCTCCTGGACTCTTTGATGACCTAGAGGATGATGAGGATGATTTCTTTGTGCCTAAATCACAGTTGGAGAGACCTCATAAATCCACAAATTTGTTTTTATTCGATGATCTTCCGCCTGATGATGATTTGTTTGTTGATCGAAAAGTTGTTTCAGAGGTGTTTTACGATGATTTTGCCGAGAGTTTTCCACCAGAAGTGATTTCGGTGAATGCCACAGGGAATTCCTATCTGTTTAATGATCAACCACCTGCTGATGATTGGCATGAGGAAAAAGTTAAATCAGAGAAAAATTCTTTGTTTTCGACGAGTTCAAGTCAAGATGAACCTGATGAGGTATTTGCCAGTGCGAGGAGTCTAATAAAGTCTCATGAAAATCCAGAGAATCCTCCGGAAGAGCCAATAAACAAGCCCAAAATTGTGCCTAATAAATTAAATAAAACAATGGCAATAAATGTAGCAGCCTTGTTACCTGGAGCCAAGAGGCCATCTTTCAAGAATGCCCAAGAGAGTTCTCGAGACAATCCACCAAATGAGACTTTAGATATTCCACCAGAAAGCCCGAAGGAGAAAGTTGAAGAAGTGTCGAAGAAATTGGATGAAAAAATTGTAGAAGTGACTGATGATTCTGGAGGGTTACTGACGAATCTCAATAAGAATCGAGCAAAAATTCCTCAAAAGAGAAAGCCATCGACAAGGAGAGGTCGTCAAGAAACTTACAGGAAATCCTTGATAGTTGAAAATGATGAAAAACAGGAAAACACTCACAATTCTTTATTTGAAGATGATCCTTCTGAGAAGGATAACATTGGAAAACTTGCGTCAGTGGAGGAGTCTGTAAGAAGCAAGAAACTGCCACAAGTGATCACAGATGATCTTTTTAGTGAGACTGATCCCGAAATTGCGATAGAGACTGAGAAGAAGGAGATTGTGAGGGAAACAAAGGCGATGAAGACTTCAGAAAAACCAAGGAATAGTCTTCAGAAAAATTCTCAGTCAGTGTCTAAGAGTCTCTTTGATAGCGATGATGAGGATGATAGTGATATATTTTCCACGAAAAAGCCCAAAAACATATCAAAATCTACGAGTGAACCAACAAAAATTGCACCAAAGTCAACATCTCTATTCGGTGACTCGGATGATGATGATGATGATCTCTTTGGGACATCAAGTAAGACTAGTGAGTATTGAAAACCACCAATTATGTTTAGGAAATGAGAAAAAAACACCACTTAAAATCCGATAAATCTGCAAATCATTTCAGATAATGTAAAGATCACAGCACCGATCACCAAAGTGGACAAGAAAATTGTGAAAAAATCTGCAGCTGGGGCTGATCCTCTTGCCGATCTCTTCTAATTATCAAGTAAGTCGCGATTGACCCAAAAAACATTTTGTGCTCTTCGATATACCACGGCAAAAGTATCTCAAATTGACTGAATATAATCGAATAAGATCATACTGATGGGTATCACTTAAGCGATAACTTTAAAAAGTACCGTCATAATGTGCCTCTTGAGTCAATAAAAAAGTCACAATTATCGCACTGGTGCAAAGTAATATGTGAAACTGTGTTGCAATGGACAAATATTTGTCCTTCTACGCAGTGTATATATATATAATTTTGATATTTATGTCGTGGTCGATTGAGAAGATTAAATGCGATGAAATTGAACAACATTCCAACCAACGCATCTTCATTTGAGGAGACGGATAAAAATTGTTTATATGAGTATTTAAGATGAGACAGGGAGATCGTTTGCAATTTGTTTTGTAA
>NC_077223.1:54037658-54066336 GCF_024763615.1 Phlebotomus papatasi
ATTAAATAATATTTTACTGTAACTGTTAGATGGTAAATTTCAGTGTATTATAGCCAGCAAAGTAATTAATAAAGTATCGTTTTATATCGACAGTTTAACATAGACGCTCTTAAAAATATTTATACTCTTGTTTAATTGGTCAGGTCAAATATGTTTTATTGCTCGAATTCAAAGAGAGGGCAATTGTACAATTCATTTTCTTTCATCTTGTCTTGGATTAGAGTTGAAACGGTATGAGATATCAACTTTTGACTTTCGGCAACCCTTCCCATAAGTCAATTTAAATTAGGATAGTCTTTTTTCATACCTTCCTGCTCCTCCAAAACCGTTTTTTTTTTCAAAAATTGTTCCAAAAGGCTGTTTTATTTTTGGATATGATTTGGAAGTAGGTCAGGTGAACATAATATCCAAAGACATCTATGATCGGAAAATTCGAAATTTTGAGTTCTTCAAGGTCTAAGTCCAGGCGGTGAATGAGTAAAGTGGTAGAGAGCACTCACTCTAGGATGCAAGTGTCCCGGTTCCGGGTTCGATTCACCTTTAGGTTACTAGGAATTTTCCTGGTATTAAATGTGTTCGAATTTCGAATTGCATCCAGTGATCTTCACTGCACTTGATTCCACGGGGCATGAAATTGACAACCCCATCCTTGTATAAGAAAGAATAATATAAGGAAGGGAAGGCCTAAGTTCCTCTATGGAACGTCATAGCATCATTAATATAAATTATTATTATTATTATTATTAAGGCTTGAGTTCAACAACTCTTCTGGAGGGCTCATTTTTTATCAAACGAATTGATCAAGTTTGGATTTTCTGAAAGGTTTAGAAAGTAGGGTACGGATGAATTGTAATCGAACAATCTCACAATTTTAGGTGAGCAAAAGAAATATACGACGGAAAAATACTGTAAAAGAGGGGTGGTGCTTGATAGCTCGCGGTGGCAGAACAATCGCAAAATAGCAGAATTTGGGTGAATGAGACCAGTGATTTTACTCATTTTACTTCAACTGGCGAGCACTAGCGCTTCATCAGCAGTTGAAGTATTTGAAGAAAAGAAATTTATCTCAAGCGCACTGCGTTCGTAAATAAACTCTTTTTTAGGGTTGAATACTGGAACTTCCATGAATTAATAAATTTGAGTTTAAGAAGTCATTTAAGTTTAGACTTACATTTTCTTTCTTGCTGCATCACCGTCTAGAGGCTAATATGCACGAGCTGTTGCTATTTGAAGTAGAGAAATTTTAAAGGCATGCGTGAAAATTAGATTTTAACTTAAATTTTAGGAGAGAAGAATCGCGTCGAGCCAATTTTATCCATCTGCTGCTGAAAACAATTTTCTCGACGCGATTCTTTACTCCTAAAATTTGACTCACAATCGAATTTTCACGTGTTCCGAGTTACAAGCACCAGGGCTACCATAAGCTTATCTGGGCTTATCACTGGCTATTTTCTATTCTAAATAGTTGTGCAGAAAACTAAAGAAAAAAGGTTAATTGAAATCGATTAATAAAACATTACAGAGTCTGGTGAATTTAGATATAAGGATCGGAGGTACAGTGGAATGGAGTTAGGATGGATGAGACCACGGATTACTATAATCAATATACCTGGATAGTAGGTAGAGATTTTCGTGTCTCGTAGCGTAGTAGTGCAAACAAACCAAATAATTATTATTATTTATTCAACAACATACCCAACCCTCCCCAAAATACAGACAAGGCACTTTTCTCCATATCGTGCTGTATAATTTTTTATAAACAATTTTCAATGAATAATTAATTTTAAATAATAAAGAAAGAAAAATTAAGAATAACAATATTTACAATTACAATTCATTTAAATAATTTAATTCATTTAAGAAATTGACCATCTTCAGTGTATCCAACACCGAGAAATTTAAATATTCAATTGGACTTTTTGTCCTAAAATGATTTACTCTAACATCGTCTAAGTACTCGCAGTGCAAAAGGATATGTGGGATAGTGAGAGGGTTAGAACAATTGGGGCATGTGGGTTGAGAATTTCGGGACATGTAATGAGAATGGGTAAGGCGGGTGTGACCAATTCGAAGCCGGGCAATAAGGGTGCACTCTTTTCGCGAAAGTGAAGGATCTACTAATGGCTTTCTTAGTTCAGAAGATATTTCTTTGGTGAATCCATGTACTTCATTTTGAAACCATTCGTTCTCTAATTTTTTTTGTAGTATTTTGTAGATTTTATATGCACTTCGTACTGAAACTGTAGGTAAAGGAAGGTTATGGGATAAGGCTATAGATTTGGCTTCTGCATCTGCTTTTTCATTGCCTTAGATAAGTCGATGACCAGGAATCCATAAAATAGTAACAAGACCTAGTTCAATTAAGAGGGTTCTGATTCTTTTAATAATTGGAGTTCTATTACCCAGATTCTGAATACCATTCAATACACTTAAGCCATCAGTTGCTATAATCCAACTTTCATAACTATTTTCTTGATTTTTAATATAAAGGAGGGAACTAAGAACTGCCTTAGCTTCCAATTCAAAAGATGATGTGGGGCAAGAACATTTCTCATTTACTATTAATTGATCCAATGAGGTAACCGCAAATCCCGCATTTTCACCTTGTAAAGAACCGTCGCAAGAGATGACCGAACTATTTGGGTTAACCCTATTTATACATAGGTCAACTTGACGATTTAACTCCTCGTTTGTCATGATTTTAAATGGGCACTTGGCAATGTAGGAATTTAAAGAATCTAAATTTAGAAGCCATGGAGGAAAATATTCCTGAAAATCTGATTCCAGGGTAAGGCCATTTAAAATATCTGCGATTGCTTGACCGCCTATTGAAAAGAAACTTTTCGTATCTTTACGTGAAGCGAAAGATAATATATCCGAATCGGTGGCAGCCAAAATCCCGAAAGCCAAAATCCCGAACGCAAAAATCCCGAAAAGGTCAAAATCCCGAAAGCCAAAATTCCGAATTTTTAAAATCGTGATAGGAATGAAATTGTATGGAGGAAAATGTTTAGAATAATTTCCCAAGGCACAGAAGATTTCCCTTTGCCTCCAGCAAGCGCGAGTGCAATCGTGGGAGTAGCTATGATACTTTTAAGAATTCGGGATTTTGGCTTTCGGGATTTTGGCCTATTCGGGATTTTGGCTTTCGGGATTTTGGCGTTCGGGATTTTGGCTTTCGGGATTTTGGCTTTCGGGATTTTGACCGGGACCCATCCGAATAACCTGGAGTTCCAGGTCTTGATAAAAGGCGCATAGCTGATTTACTAATTTGAGATTTGAATCTTTGAGTGAGTGGACCTACACCAGCCTCAGCTAGTAGGCTGTTGACTGGCGATGTCCTAAAGGCTCCGGTGCTTAACCGATACCCAGCATTATACAGAGGGTTTAAACTATCCAGTCTAGTTTTGGTAGAAGCGGGGTAGTAGATTTCACAGCCATACAAAATCTTTGAAACAATTGTGGCTTCATGGACTCGAATTAGAGCATCCCTATGTGCTCCCCAATTAGTTCCTGATAGACATTTAATTGCGTTTAATCTTCCACTACATGCATTCTTGAGCTCTCTAAAATGTAAAGCGAAAGATAGTTTAGGATCTAACCATAAACCAAGGAATTTATAGCTTGGTGTATTTTCTAAAACAGTATCATTTAGATGATATGAATGTTCATTACAGCTATGTTTACGGCAGAAATGAAGAACTTTAGTTTTAGACGGTGAGAACCTAAAGCCATTCTCTTTAGACCAAACAGCCATTTTGTTTAATGCACTTTGAATCTGATCATGTCGCAAATCATCATTTTTGATAGAGTTGTAGAGGACTATATCATCTGCATATAAAAGGATTTTTGTGTCATCATTTCGTGGAAATAGGTGGAAAACACTATTAATAGCTATTAAGAATAAAGTTACTGAAAGCACGCCACCTTGAGGCACACCATTATCTAGAGTTTCTTCATTTGAAAACTGATCATGAATCTTAACTTGAACATTACGAGGATCTAGATAAAATTCAATGAAAGATAGTAAGTTTCCATCAATTCCCCATTCTTTAATTTGTTTAATGACTATACTCTTCCAAACTCGATCATACGCTTTTTCGAGATCAAAAAATATTGCGGTAGTGTGGGATTTAATTTCAAATGAATGAAAAATGTCTCTGGTTAATTTGGCTAGTGAGTTACAAGTAGACCTTCCGGATCGAAAACCTACTTGATTTTCCCCAAGCAGTTGGTTATGTTCTAGGAACCAAATGAGTCTAAAATTAACCATTCTTTCAAAAATCTTCAAATCACAGTTACTAAGTGTAATGGGACGATAGTCTGGAGTACTGGCTGGTTTTGGTATAGGAATGATATGAGCTGAATGCCATGATGAAGGATAGCAAGACTGATTCCACATCTTATTGTATAAATTTAGTAATGTAGATCTATTAGTGTAGGAAAGATGCTTTAACATTCCATATGTTATCCTATTTGGGCCATGTGATTTTCCTGAACTTTTATTTAGTGCTAGTGAAAGTTCATTCATTGAAAAGTCATAATTAAGTTCTGGGCATTTTAAGTTATTATCAGCAACCATCGAGATATAACTATCTATCCTAATTTTAGCCTCAATTTCAGATGAAGTTAAGGCAGAATTTGAAGATGCATGAGTGAATTTCTTGATAAGGATATTCGGTATCTCAAGTGGATCACTAGAGCTACCCCAAGGGCAATCAATACGGCGAATCGCATGTGAAAAACACCCGCGAATCGCTTTAATTTTGTCCCACATTACCTTAGGGGGAGTATGAAGATTAATGCTACTGCAAAATTGTACCCATGAATTTCTTTTGGCTTCACGAATACGATCTTTTACTATTCCAAGAAGAGACATATAGGCTGCTAGATTCTCATCTGATGAATGCCTTTTAAATTTATGCAGAGCTTTTTTTCTTTGACGAATAAGGGAGCCGATTTCAGGGTCCCACCACGGAACTCTTCTTTTATTGCTCGTTTTTGGAGTTGAAATCGGAATAGATTGTTCTGCGGCTGAAGTAATATCATTACAGAAATTCTTGTAATCTTCTTCGACAGAAGATTCAGAATAAATAATTTTAAGATTTGCTTCTTCAGTAAATTTATTCCAATTTGCTTCAGATTCAATCCATTTTTTTGGCTTGGGAAAAAATGTAGAAGGAGAGTTAATATCAGTAACATATATTGGGTAATGATCACTTCCGTGTAGATCATCATCCACTTGCCATAAAAATCTAGTTCCCATTATAACATCGGTAAAAGTAAGATCTACCACATTAAAGGTTCCATGTGCCATTGAGAGGTTTGTATGATTTCCATCATTAAGAAAAACTAAATTTTCCGTCATAAGTACTTGTTCAATCATGTAGCCTCTATTATCATTCCTGGAACTACCCCATATACCATTACTAGCATTAAAATCGCCCATTAAAATAAAAGGCTGTGGAATTTGCTGTATAAGATCTAAGAATTGTTCCTGTGGGATAAAAATCGATAGCTTTAGGTAAATAGAAACTATGGTTATAGGGAAATGCCACTGGAGCTTAATAGCAATAGCTTCCAATTGTGTATTTAGTGGAATTAAATCAAACTTCCAACATTTTTGAACCAAAATAGAAACTCCACCACTCATTGTAGGGTTATCAGCAGTATTTTCATGTACTGCATTATATCCATTTATAGTAGGTTTACTTGAATCTCGAGGATTAATTTTTAAGTGGGTTTCTTGCAAAAAAATAGCAATTGGATTTTTATTAGAAGCAATTAACTCTATCTCGGACCTTCTAGGCCAAAAACTATGGCAGTTCCATTGCATGAATGTGATTGGGGGATCTGAGATTTGTTGAGACAGAAAAGTATTGTTAGAAGAATTAGGGATGTTGTTAGAGGAAGGAATAGTTTGTACTGCGTGCATTTGAGACATCATCATAATAATTAAGAAAAGAGAAATTCGCCAGAGATGCTCCAGGGCTGCAGCCACCCAAAGACTTCACATGCGGGAGTAGGAAAGTACAAGAGAAATGCATACTAAAACACATGCAAAACCCAATGCACCTCCCCAACCCCCACAAAGAGCCAAGGAAAACCACAGCTCCGGAGCATCCTAGCGATTAGTTAGCCCAGGAGGTTCCTTCTGAGGCTGAAAAAAATTTGTCATTTTCATCATTATCAGACATTTGGATATCTGGAGTTTGGGGTAAATCTTTTTCTGAATGTTCCATAATATCAGGTGGCTTGTGGTCAGGGGAAAGGGAAGATGAAGGGTAAGGAAGAGGGAAGGGATTCAAGGACTCAGAGGACAGAGGGTGATTGGCATCAAAGCCTTTGAATTGATTGGTGAATTGTTTCGTAGATCGGTGGATGAATGGTTTGATTGTTTTGAATTGCTTGGTTTCGGGGACGGGATATTTTTTGTTTGAGAGATTAAAAGGGTTTTATCTGCGAGGGAGGCGTTCATTTTTTCCTCCACAATTTGTCTTTTGAATTCTTTAATCGTGATCTTGGATGTTTTGGATATTTTATTTTTCGGTGTTGAACTTACTGAGATTCGCTTAGAAACTTTTTGTAGGACAGATGGAGACTGTGAGACTACGTTAGAATTTTTAGTTCTTAAAGCATTTGCATATGATTTTCCTGGCTGGTTGATTGGGGAGGTGGGTCTCAGGTGGACTGGTGGTTGTATATATTTCCTCTTCCTCAACTCTTCTCTGGCAAGTTTATATGGGATTCGCATGGTGACCCTGATGGCATTTATTTCCTTCTCCTCGATATATTTGGGACATAGTCGACTGGAGCTTGGATGGTCTCCCAGACAATTTATGCACTTGGCTGGACCAGGGCATGGTTCCTCGTTTCCATGGAAGGCTTTGGCACAATATCCACAGGTATGGATGTTCTTCTTAGAATCACACCTTTTTTTTGTGTGACCAAGACGCTGACAGATAACGCAGCGAAAAGGTGAAGGAATGTAGAGTTCCGTTTTTACCACGAGGTATCCTACGTTGATTTCTGCAGGGCAAATCGGAGTATCAAAAGTGAGTATATGGGTTGCGGTATCAACCCATTTGTTGTTTTCTCGTCGTTTCAGCCTCTGCACATGAATCACGTTTTGGTCACTTAATCCCTGCCGAATTGTTTCCATATCAAGTTGCATTATGTCTCTACAGCGGATAATAGCTTGGGAGTTGTTGAGTGCTCCGTTCTCAGAAATACTAACGGGCTTCTTGTCGGCGCCAAAACTGGTTAGATTTTTCAGGGACTCAATCTGCTGTATAGACGATGTTTGAAGCAATATATCACCACTGTTAAGCCTCGTGATTGTCTTAAACTTTTCTGACAAAATCAGCTTCAATCCACAATGCACTTCAAATATATTCAGCTTCCTTATTTCTTCACCCCCAATAACAAAATATTTTTCATTATCGGAGGGATGAGTGAAGAATGCAATTTTGAGAGCTTTGTAATTTTTAGCCTGAGCTTGCTCTAACGTGGGCATTTCACCTCTGTGAGTCACGTTATATAGGTTGAATTCATCAGGGGGGCCCATTGGGCCCCCTGATGTGGCACTCATTTCACAAAACTTCTTGAAAATGAACTTACTAAATTAACTTTTATTCAAAATAAAGAGAAAAACGACTAGAGAGTAGTTAAAATTGTCTACTGAAAAAGACTCCTCTCACGAAAATTCTCTTAAGAGCGCTCTGTGTAAATCCGTCTAGCTTCTACGAGATCTGACACAGTACTGGAAAAACCAAATAAAAGTGCACCCAGGAATGATGCGATTTGATGCTGAGGAATGAAAATGTAGGATTTAAGTGATTTTAGTCTCGAAAATATCAAGAAGCAAGGGACTTTCGATTAAATCGGATAAAGTGGGGTGTCACAAGAGCTGTAGTACTCTACGAGAGCTTTCTAAAACACCAATTTTTTTCAAATTACGATAATTGAGACGCTCAGAGCAGAAGTGGTCTCCTTTGTATGCATTTCCCTATTAAAATAGTCCACTTCTGCTCTGAGCGTCTCAATTGGAACCGGAGCCGGAGGTATGGCCATTTGTAAATTACTTTTTTTACCCCTTCTAGCTTAGGGTCAGGGGGGTCGGGGGGACTTAATTTTTTTTAAATCGGAAGTTCTTAAGCCCAGCTATAAGATACTTAAATTTGAGAGCGATCGATGCCATAGAGGCTGAGTAATTGAGAATACAAAATTTGGGGATGTTTCAAAATGGCGGAAAGGGGGGTTGGGGAGTCTGACATCATCTACTTCTAGCCATGTTGTTGATGTAATAGTAATAAGTGCTTATACGATGGATTGGACGAGATTGGGCGTCTACAAAAATAGATTTTTGGCGCGTAAGATATTCGTGATCTATGAGTATCAAAACGTGTAAATCCAAAATTTGGGTTGGGTCCGATCTCACGAGGTTGGATTTTACCTGGGACTACAAAAGCTAAAATTGTAAAAATATCTCATCTAATTATGAGAAAAACGACATATTTCAAAGGTGCCCCACTTCCCCTTACTAGCTCATTAATAAAGAAAAGTATTATTAAACTTTGACAAAATTTTACGTAATAACATTTCTCTAATGCTTGGGAATCTTGAATTGGAATTTCCTACCACATTTTGCCCTACATTTACTAACTTGTTTTGGGTTTTTCTTCAGTTTACAAAACTTGGTCATATGAGTTTTTTCCTATTTAAAGAGTGTCTCCACAAATAGTAACTCGCGAATGTATTTGCAATTTGATGAAATCAAGGTCTCGGTCTTCGGACTCTTTACTTTCCCTCTCATTTGACCATATTTCTTCGCACATTTTTTTTTTGGGTTTTTGCCGTACTTTTGTCCAATTTTCTACCTCATTGGCGCCTTTTTAGCGTCTTTCGATGAGCTTTTATGACTTGAGGATTAGTTTTTGCATAATTTTTCGTGATGTATTTTTAGATTTCTTACATGATTTTATTGACTCAATAATATATGTGAGTAATATCAGGAGGTAGTTTATTGATTTTCTGAGGTTTTATCCAAGAGGTTGAAGGTGATCAAATGCGGAGAATTTGAAAGATGACTGTGTCGGCGGAAGGCAATCTCTAATCCAGTGTGGCTTCTTTGAGACGAAAGAGTGTCTCGGCCACAAGAAAACGAAAGTGAGAAGAATTTCTATCGAGCATCTTAATCTTTTAAAATGCTTTTGTGCATCCAAAGACATTTCACCACATGCTTCCGGTAAATTTCTTAGAGATTCGTCGAAAAGGGATTCTTTGGGAAGATATCATATGAAATTTCCTTTTGTGATCAAGTGGCTTTTCAAACGATTTGGTTCGCTTTTCTTCCTTCTCTTTACGTATTACGTAAAATTAATCTGCATTTTCAACCTTTAGAGTGTGCCATCGAGAGCTTATTTCGCGCCAATTTCTCTCAAAATGCCATGAAGTGTCTTCCTACAAGCTTTTCTCATGACAAATAACACTTTAATATCTATTTATTATCCCAAAATATCAAATATGTTTTGTAATTTGTTTAGTGATGTATATTTTGCAATTTATACTTAGTGGATTTGCAAATAGATTTTCGCATTTTTTTTTATTAAGCACAAACTTTTATAAAGTGTCATGTTTTGCAGTATATATCGTATAAACCATCTTTGAACCCTAATTTAAATTTTCACGAAAGAAATACAGCAAAAGAAGTTAAAGTCGTTATAAATCTTGCTCAATACCCCTCTGTTCATCAGACCATTTGATTGTCCGATTTTCATCCATTTCCGCGCCAGATTGCTTCCATTTAGCACCTTTGTTGATGGAAAAGACAACAATAAAGAGATGAGGTCAAGAGGAACCTTTCAAGTAATAATTTAAGAACAGTAAGAAGAGGTCCAAAAATAAATTCACACGAACTTGAAAAAATACAGAATATTATGCAAATTAATTGTTCTTTTTTACCTTGAAAATTATGATGATGTTGGAGATTGCAGTGGTCAGAGAGATCTTAAATAGCATCTCTTTGAGGCTTCTTACATCTCTTCGGCCAATCTCCCACGAAAAAATAAGCTAAGAGCCTAGCTCTGAAGAGATGGGAAACATTAAAGTGTTTCACGTTTCACATATTAATGGTTTAACTTATGACGTGACATAAAGATGGATAAAGAAAAAATCTTAAAAAGGCGGTTAACTAATTATTTTGATCTTGATATTACATAACGAAAGGATAAAAAATCTGACGATCTCATTGTTATGGGGCGTACTTTTCAATAACTTTATTCTAGAACCCAACACCTTTTATTAGGTGAGATTCTTAATAATCTCCTTGGCCAAAATATGTGTTTCGCCACTTCCTCATCACGAATATATATGTGGCTAATTTACGTTCCCGGCCGGCCGGCCGCTCTTTGGAGCTTAATACCTCCTAAACTAAAAGAGATATCGACTTGCGGTTTTCGGCAAAGGTTATATTCATTCATTCATTTTCAACCGCTTATCCCTATTGGGGTCGCGGGCCCATGACACCAAGGTTAACAGCCCACGCCTGTCGGTCCTCCGCCACTTCAGGAAGATGTTCGAGTTCGATCCCAAGGCGCTCCCATGCAAGATCCTGAATTTGATTCAGCCACCTTGTCCTAGGTCTGCCTCGAGGCCGAGGTCTCCTCACAATAGCTTGCATAGCTTTTCTGGGGAATCTTGCAAAGGTTATATATTGTATGAAAATTGCAACTTGGTGCATTGACCCCCCACCCCTCCTTCCGCCATTTTGAATACCACCTTTTTTTGTTTTCTCAATAGCTCCGCTCCTATGGCATTGAGCGAGCTTAAATTTTAGTATGTTATAGCTGGGCCTTAGAGCTTTCCATCAATACCAAACTTAAGGTCCCCCGACCCCCCTGACCCTAGCTATAAGAGTACAAAAAAAATTCTTAAAATGGCCATAACTCCGGTTCTAATTGTTAGAATTTAAAAAGTGAGGACATTTTGGAAATGCCATTTCCCCTTCTAACATCGAAAGTTCATCGCTAGGGGCGCTAGTTTTAAAAAGAAAATTTTTCAATTTTCTAAGTTAAAAAACTCAAAAATTCCATTGTGCATCGGGCTGAAATTTTAGTATGTTGTAGCCGCTGATTATACCTATCAAAAAAAATACTTAAGTCGAACCCCTGATCCGAGCTATAAGGGGTCAAAGTTCGAATATTGACCGGCCTCTATCTCCGATTCTAATTAACATTTTGAGCTAAATTTTGGGTTTTTGGTCAAAAATTGGGTTTTTGGTCGAAAATCCACGAAAAATTACGCACCCCGTGAAAATCCGCGAAAAAATTCGCAACCCGCGAAAATTCGTGAAAAAATACGCGACCCGCGAAAAATTTCACGCCCTGCGAAAATTCACGAAAATCCGCGAAACTCCGAAAAAATTACGCGCCCTGCAAAAATCAGCGAAAAAATCGGAAAAAATACGCGGCCTGCGAAACTCCGCGAAAAATTACGTGCCCCGCGAAAATCCGCGAAAAAATTCGCGCCCCGCGAAAATCCGCGAGAAAAATCGCGCCCCGCGAAGATCCGCGAAAGACATCGCGCCCCGCGAAGATCCGCGAAAGACATCGCAGATCGTGAATTGTATATGCCACCTTACAAATCCTCGAATATAGACTGACTATGTACAGAGGGAGAGTGAGAGAAAGGGAGAGTGAGAGAGTGTTATAATGGGGAAAGCTTGTCCGACGCCGCTTCTCCCGCTTTTTTCCCGCCTGACGATAATAGCAAATATTCTTAAAATTGAAATCTTTAAAGTGAAATATCTCGAGAACCGTTCGACGAATGTCTTAATTTCTTTTTTTAAATTGGTCTAAATTTTCTGGACTACAACATAAACATAAAAAATTCAAAATCGCATGTTTAGATTTCAAGATAAATTACAAAACGTGATTTTTAACCGGTTTAGAACCGGTTTTTCAAAAAATTAATAGCACAGAAATCGTCGTATGCTCGCGTAGATATATTAATAAAAAGAATTATGAAGATATCTCTATCCAAGCCAAAGATATTGCGTGCTACGGAGGGCAGCCGGACCCGAAATTACCGGCTTATGATTTTCGGCATCAGGGATGTTCAAAACATATACCCTGTGTATTTCAGCTCGATCGGAGCACTTTGAGAAAATCCGAGGATTACAATAGGTGTGATTAGAAGGAATCACACCTTAGGATATTATTGTTTGATTTAGAAAAGGAATATTGAGCAAATCACTTCACTCAAAGGAAGCATCTCCCTATAGAGTGGCGGCATTTTATATAGCGTGTATTTACGGGCTCGTCGTATTTTTTGTCAGAAAATTATTTTGAAAACCCAAAAATGTGATGTGCTATCATAACACATCAAATATTTTTAATTTTGAGGATTTTCGAAATCATTTTGTGAGAAAAAGTGAAGTTTTTTGCGAAGGGGTCACAAGTACTGCCGCCATCTTATGTACTAAAATATTTAACGGACTAATCAGATTTTCATAAATTGAATTAAATGAATAAATTGATTTGTTGGCTAATTTTAGCCTAGTTTGTCCTACCTAGAAGTTATTTTTAAAACACGAAATCTTTTAAACTTTTTCTACTTTTCGGAAACCCCTATTTCACTTTGTAATTATTTTAATAAAGCAGTTTCGAATACAGAACTATGGTCAATATTTCCAAGATTTTTCGACAAAAATACTATTTACGTATTTTGGGGAGCTACATTAGTTTTTAGGCCATAGGGGGAAGTGGGGCACTTTTGAAATTCGGATTTTCTCCTATGTTTAAGTGGAACTAAGCCATATCATAATGCAATTTAGCTTCTCAATCTGTTTGTGAAGCTAAATTATATCACGATAAAACTCAATTTTATTTAAAAATAGGTGAAAAATCTCAATTTCAAAAATGCCCCACTTCCCTCTACTTCCTTTAGAAGTTTGTTATAACTAAAGTTGGGAGTTTTGTTATATCAATGCTTTACAAATGGTCTAAAGAACTTTTTAGATAATTAAATTCTTACACATATATTACTTGGAGGTCGGCAAACTATGTTAAATTTTAGATATAATGTTGTATATAAACCCCGTCCTAAGTTTACAGAATACACTTTAGAGACTTCGCTTGGCGGCCTCTTGGAAACATTGTAGGATATGCGTTTTAATATACCAGAAGCTCTCAGCCCAAGAAACTTCGTCTTCTCATATTTCACTTGAACATTTAACGATCGTGCCGAAAACAGGAATTTGGGAAATGAGTTAATTAATGAAGTTGTCGAATTAAAGAGAAGCATCACGTAAGCCCCAATTATGTTGGAATTGATCTCTTATATCGTTTATTACCTCACAAGAACCCTAAAACTTTCACTCCCAGTAAATGTATGTATCTCCCCAACAACTCGATTCGTGGGTGTTTTCTGGGCATGAGAGATAAGTAGAGTGTCTGGGCAGGTTGCAAAGTAAATGGGCCCTGTAGGGGAATTCTGTAATTTTCGTGGCATTGTCACGCGTGAGTTCGAAGCCTGACAATGCCATTCGAGCTTTTTTGTCATATCATATGAGTTCGAAAATGCAATTCATTGATTTTTTAATGAAATCCCTTGATGATTTTATGAAAATACAGTACGTCTTGGTTGATTTGTTTAACAACATTCATTGTCATTTGAATTGCCAGAAATCTCAAATATGTGACTTCTGACAATGCCACGTGAGCTAAAATGGCAATGTCACGGCTACAGAATCGCATTTTCGAAAAAAGCTCTCCTAAAGATTCGAACCCAATTTGTCACATGGCATTGCCAGAGCGTTACAGAATTCCCCTCCTGATTGGTAGAGATGTGACCAAGGGAACCTCACTTGAAAAAAGTGTACAAAATGTAGAAAAAAAAAGAAAAGAAAAGTTTTCGGAAAGAAAAAGAAAAGTAAAAAAAAAGAAAAAAAAGAAAGAAAAACAAAGGAAAAAAATGAGAAAATGTTTAAAAATTTGTATTTGAATTTAAAATACAAAAAAAAATTACAAGCCTAATCAATTCTTACTTGTATTTTTTTTTATATTGAAATTCACTGGTATAAGAGTTTAAACACTTATCTTCTAAATTCCAAGAAGAAATTTCTGGATGATATTGGTGTCTGAGGACAAAATATCCACCTTGGTAACATCTAAAACATATCCAAAAATGAAAAGTATCGATAGTTTTAGTTTTTGAGATATTCCCAAGAAAGTGGCTTTTCAAAGATCCAAGAAATGGAAGAGAGCGCAAGGAAAATCGCGATCAATCACGAAGAGCTAAAATTTCAGTTTTTGGTCCTTATGCACAAAATAAGGAAAACTTTAAGATTGGAAAAGGACACGCTTGTAAACGAAGTACAACTCAAAAGAAGTTTTTATAAAGTAAATAAAAAACCAGCTAAAAAGTGAAGATTTTTTTTTAATAATAAGAAAAAAGAAAAAAGGAAAAAAAAGAAAAAAAAGAAAGAAAAACGAGGTGTACAAATTTCTTGAAGTGAGGTACCCTTGGATGTGACAAAAAATGATGCAATTTCTTTGGAGCGGTACCTCCTCTCTGAATATATTTTAATGCTCATTTCGCCAATTCTCAACGTGTCAATCACATTTTAGTGAAATGGTCAAAAATTTTTTGAGGAAGACACTCAAAATCCATGTTTAAAAAAACTTTCTCCGGAATTCTGCGTCTAATTAGTGGCGCCAATAGAGATAAGATTATCATTCGTGAATGTGGAGACAAAAGGTGAATTCTCAAAAGAGGCATCGATTTTAAGATGATGACCAAAGTATTTACATTCATTTCAAAATCACGTTAAATCATAACAAACAAAATGAGAGTGTTGACATCATCTTAATTGACTGACCGGTCTTTTATTGTATAGCTATCGATAATATGTTGAACGTTGCGAGACAAGGTGGAAAATTCACGCAAATGCCAATTGCTTGTCGCACGCGATGTAGCATCGATCAGAAGAAGCCGGTAATTTTGTAGGTCATATAAATTATCTCGTCTCTTGATTATCTTATTGGTTTCCTTGTGCGTCTTTTTACACTCTCGTTCCATTTCATCACTTTCAATAAAGTTTTAAAATAGATGTTCTCATCATGTCTTCACCTGTAATAACAGTTGCATTATAAAAAAGACTTATTTGTCAATTAAAATTTTATATCAAAATTTAAATTTCGTTTTAAAAGCATGTTTAGCTTCTACACAAGATCCATTTTAGAAGCCCACAGGACAAGTTTCTATGTATTTTTTGAGAGCATCGCACTGTTCTGATTCTGATGCTTATTTTGCTGGACAAGCCTACAAAACAAAATTTAAGACTATTAAACTCAAGCTAGGAGGAATATTAAATAATTATCTCACATTGAAAAGAATTTTCTCAATGCAGAAGAGCATGAATCCTGGTGCAGCGGTACAGATAGGATCAGCAGGATCTAGTGGGGGAAGTTTTACTGCTTCATCGAATTGTGGACCTAATTCTTTGACAATTCCAGCACATTGTGTTATAGCCGACTCAATTACAAGTTCCCACTCAGGCATTCCTTCTGCTATCGTCTTAAATCCAGTTATACTAGAAGTTCCACATTAATATCTTTTCCATTAACTAAGTTGGTCACGTTTGAAATACATTCGGCTACGCACTAGAATAAAACTGTTTTAAAATTTTCTTTTTTATAAGAATTTAAGATGAAAGCACTCACACCTCCTCGAAGAGGTCCTCCACTTAAAATAGATTCCATTACTCGAATGGTTTGGGCTCCATACTGCTCCATGCAGGACTCAACAAGTGCATCATCTAGAGGCATGGGAAATTGACAGCATTGTTTAGGATAGGTTTCTGGTAACTTTCTACAAGGGTTTGCCACAATCACATTAATCGTAATCAAAGTTGCGAAAGACAAAAAAATTGACTTCTTCATCGCTAATACATAAATGTTTAAAATATATCTAAAGACTGAGGTGGTACCTCTAGAAAAATGTCGTTTTATAGCCAAAATGAGATCTTAGTGGTAATGATAAGTGTTCAGAATTGAAATTTCTAATTATTTTGCAAGACATTTCATTTATTTTTAATGGAAAAGTTAAAAATGAATTTAATTAGATAATTGAAATTTTCCGAAAAATTGAAACCCTAATCTGCTAGAAAATGTAAACAAGGAGTGGAAGTTGTCAAATTATTGTATGTACGCAGCCTAATTTTTGTGAGAGGAAAAGGAAAAGAAAATTGTGAAGTGAAAAAAGGTGAATAATTTGAATAGGAAAAGGATAGTGAGGAGTTTGTGAAAAAGGAAAGGAAAAAAGGACATTTGTGGAAAATAAAGAAGTGGTGGTGGAAAGAAAAATACGCAATTTTACTCATCAAATCAGCAATATCGTCAAGTCGTCAAGGTCGAAAAGGTCATCCCAAGATCGCAGAAGAAAACAGCTGGAAAAGGGCGCTTTCGATCCGGATATCGCCCCCATAGAGAACTAGTCAAAGTCTCTTTCTAATTTTAGGTTTGTAACCTCTACAACCTCTATAAGACACTTCCGGACTTCCGGACAATCAACTCATTTATTAAAATTGTGTCTTCAATTATATTTTAGGTTTGTGGTTTGAGAAGATCTCTGTGAGCTGAGGACAAAGTCCAATTCATTTACTAATTTCAATCTTCAACTATATTTTAGGTAATTTACCCTACAATAAGCATTTTTCAAAGCATCAATTTAAATTTTGTGCTGTACGGACAGTTATAATTTATAGCCAAAAATTAATTCTTTAATGATTGTTTGTATTTGTGGATTTTTTATGTCTCATATTCTTCTTTTATCAGTTATTCCAAAGAATAGAGATTGAAAATTGCAAATACTGCGTTTTGTGATTAAAATTCTGCATAAGTTCGTGCTAATATTTGTCGATAAACTTCAACAGAAAAAATTTAAAACAAAATTGTAGTTTATTATAGAAGGATCGGTACATATGAAACATGGAAAACGAGGAAAGCTTAATTATTTTAACTACCTTAAAAAGTAGTTTATCATACCCAGAAAAAAATATTTTGTAAAATTGTTCGTAAATGTTTCTGAAATCCTTTGGAGGACTTACGAAATGCTCGTGAATCATATAACCTACAAACTAGTTCGTAAAATTTTGTACTTTTTTCACAAACATAATTCGTAAAATGATCATTTGACGAACATTTTTTGTACTTTTACAAACATTGGTTTGTAAATATTTGTAAACACACAAAAAATTTTCGTAAAATTTTGTCATTTGTTCGTAAATTTTTGCCAGACAAACAAAAATTTACGAACAAATACGAACAAATGACAAAATTTTACGAACATTTTTTGTCAAATTTTACGAACATTTTTGAGGAATAAAACAAGTGTGCGATATTGCAAACTGTCCGATATTTGGCCCAGTAGTGTCACACACACACACACACAAACACCTTGCCAGTTTTCCCACTAAGTGGGGTTGGCATTGGCACTCCTTGTACATCTTCGCCAGGTTGCGCGATCCTGGGTCGTTTCACTTTCGAGTCCTTTAGACCTCATGTCCTTTTTTACAGTGGAGAGCCAAGTGGTAGGGGGACGACCCGGACCTCTCTTTTAGTGGGGTTCATCGAGAACTCTCTTTATTAGATGATCCTCCGGGCGCCGCATCACATGACCGTACCATCTCAACCGCGATTCTGCAAGTTTCTCGCCAATTGGTTCCACTTGCATGCTGCCCCTCACGTGCTCATTGCGCACCCTATCTTTGAGGGTGACTCCCGATGACCATCTCAACATTCGCATTTCTGCTACGTGAAGTTTCTTATCATGGGCTTTAGTGGCTGCTCTGCACTCTGAGCCATAAAGCATTGCGGGGCGAACCACGGTTTTGTACAGTTTGCCTTTTAACTTTGGTGGCATCCTTCGGTCACAAAACACACCGGAGAACTGCCGCCATTTCATCCATCCCACTGATATCCTGTGTGCTACATCTGCAGCAACAGAAAACCATTGTGAGACAGGATACTGCCCAAGTATCTGAAGTTGTCGGTTCTGGGCAAATCCTCTCCATCCAAAGATAGAGATCCCGAGTCCTCGGAGTTACCGCTGAAGTTGAGGTGCATGTATTCGGTCTTCGAGCGACTGATTTTAAGACCACCACTCTCTAATTTCTCCCTACAGAGATCTAGTCTACATTGTAGAAGATCTCTGTTTTTATCCACCAGCACCACATCGTCTGCATAGAGCAGAGTCCACGGCGCTTCGGTCTGGATAGAGGAAGTTAAATAATCCATAACTACAATGAAGAGTAATGGACTTAGAGCCGAACCCTGATGCACCCCAACCCACACTCCAACTCCAGTCAAGCCGCGTATTTGCGTCGTGACCTAATAGTACATATCCTTTATTACATTTATGAAGCCCTCTGGTACGCCCTTTGCTCGAAGAGCTTCCCAGATGAGCTTTCTAGGGATGCGGTCAAATGCCTTCTCCAGATCAATAAAGATTATGTGTAAGTCTTTTAATGACACTTTGTATTTCTCCATTAGAATTCTAATGGAGTGGATGGCATCAGTTGATGATTTTCCTTTTTCAAACCCACGTTGGTTTTTCGTGATCATCGTGAACATCTCCTCTGCTGTGCCGTGGTAATGTAGTCGTAGAAAGCTCCTTATCTCAAGAATAAAGTCAACGCATGACTCCATTTTGTGCCACCGGATCTTCGGCGGTCCTTTATTGACTCTATTATGACGCTGTTGCACAACTTTCAAGTCAGCCACAAGCAGTCTATGCTGTGTCGTCAAAGGTTCACCCGGGATGACCTTGCAGTCTTTGAATTTTCCCAGGATGTCCCTGTTGCACGTAATGAAGTCAATTTGCGTTGCCGTGTTTCCACTCTTGTAAGTGATGAGATGATCGTCTTTCTTTTTAAAGTAGGTGTTCACGACCGAATGGTTGTATGCCTCCAACTCACACCATAACCCAGTCCTCCATGTACTCCAGGGTAGTTGGCGTTCTGGGAGCCAACATGAGCTTTGAGGTCGCCACATATTAGCGTATTTTCTTGTGGTGGAATGGACTGTAGGAGCAGTTCCATATCGTTCTAAAATTCCATTTTGGTTAGCTCACTACATCCTACTTGTGGGGCATAGGCTGAGATTACATTAAGACATGGCTCATTATCTAGTGCGATCTTCACTACCATAAGCCTGTCAGTTATCTTCTCAACATTAACCAAGCGGCTTCTCATCTCTTCGTCCAGAACTATCCCGACACCGTTAATCTTAGGGTCGACTCCGTAGTAGAGCAATGTGTAGCCGTCTCCCAACTTTCTCGCCTTCGATCCCTTCCACTTGGTCTCCTGAACACAGGCAATGTTCACACATCGCCTACACAGGGTTTCGGCAAGTTCTTGGCCACCTCCAGTGAGTGAACCCACGTTCCAAGTGGCCACTCTTATTTTAAAATTCACGCTAATCTTATTTCTTCCGTCGTCGCTTCGAGGGGGGTGCCCTAGTTTTATTATTGCTTCCGTCGTCGCTTACGGGGGACGCCCTAACTTTATACTTTTTTCTTTTGGTTGTGACTGTCATGATGTACAATGAAAACAAAAATTTTTGGCTTTAAGTTTTATGGGCGGTTGCCACCTGACGCCAAGTTAGTAACCATGTCTGAATGGCTTTGGGGCTGTTCGTTGGCAAGTAAGATACCCGCTCTTCCGCACACCTCCCTTTTGTGACAACCTAACATTTGGCCCAGTAGTGTCTCTAAAAAAATTGCATACTTAAAGTTAAAAGTTGAGATCAAAATTCTAATGTTAAAGACTTGAGCAATCTTACATAAAATTCGCGGAAGTTTCGATGTTTTTGCTAAATTGCATAATTTCAAATCCTAAACAAATTTTTCAAAATTGACACTTCAATCCAAATAGGTGTCAAAAGAAAACCCGCAGTTCCATAAATGTTAGCCAAAGTATAACAAAGGCATTTTAAACAGATCGTGCATAGAATGCGTTACATTGCGAGGGTGGACGAATAGACGCACTTTTCGATGGGACTAGCCCCAAAATAGATTCTTTCTCAATCGAACTTGAATAGGTGCCCACTCTAATCGTCACTTAATTGAAAGGTGGCATCGTCTCGTGCCACAAATCACTCGATTAACATAATTGTAACGCAATTTACTTAATCAACTTATGGACCATCGGGGCCTAAGATAGCGATGGAATTGTGGATGGAAAAAATGGGTGTGTGGCCAGTCGTAGTATCTTCATGCATTATTCAGGAACTCGTACGCATCGCACGCATTTTCTTGAGGGGCATCACAAAAGCCGATGAGATGGTTAGCGACATATGAGACAGTTTAAGAGCCAATCGGACGCACTCCGGGACCACAGAGTTTGCCCAAGAAAAATGCTAATTGACTGTCATAAATCACCATTGGACACAATTGATGTCAAGAGGTGGACATTAATGAAAAGATTGGATGTCCAGCGCCAAACGATAAAACATAACGCACATAAATTATCACGTGCGGAGCTGCAAACAAAAATAAAGTAGTTAAAAGGTGCTCTAAGATGCGATTAGCTTGTTGATGAGGTTGCAAATTAATTAATAATGTCATTGAAAATGCTTGATTATTTGACTATTAAAATATGCATCGAATTTGAGATTTTTATATTGGTGTTAATTGCCTTGTTTATTTCTTCTTCGCACGCATTTTTTCGAAAGCACTTAATACCTTCAAAATAGTTTTTTTTAAACGATTGTTCTTTTCAATTTTTTTTTGCAATATTTATTTTAAGAAAGAGTTTCAAATCATATAATATTATAAATTTAAATAATTACATCACTTACGCCAATTGCAGGTTAAAAAGTGGTCCATAAATGAATTACGATCTCATTGAATAATCAATATTTGTATCATTCTCCCTTCGAATAATGTTATAACATTTTAGGGCATATGACTTGCAATAATGTCAAAGTGTCTCAATGAAATACGCATTAAATTCAGGATATATTGATTACATGGTTTAATTAATTGCTGGATGCTCTAACTAAAAAGTTAAAATAAGGCTCAACAAAACACTCATCTTACAATCTCTCGCCTGCTTCTGGTCCCCACCTTTCGACCTGTTATCTAACCTCGTGTTGTGATGAGTTTAATTGAAATTGAGTGCCTTTAGCTAGCGTTTCTCCGTCTTATTACTGCTTGGTGCCTTCTTGATGAGCCATTATCGCTCCATAATTCACATGGTATACCTCAAGACAATTTTGCACGGTATCTTCCCTCGTGCCCTGCTTCGACTGTGGCAAAAATGCGGAAATGAGCTCATATTGCCAGTTTAATTGTGATGAGAATGTGCGATTTTAGCAGCGAGATGAAAGGGAGGTGAATGAAGAAATTAATGAGATGGTGCACTTGAGGAAATAACGATGGAGCGACAAATGCGAAGGTGGAAATATTTCCTCAGCGAGACATTGCATGCATACAATTTCTTCCGCGCCTTCAGAGACACTCCATTTTAAGTATAAACCGATACTTTTTAAGACACTTCCTCTGTCTTCACTTTCAATACACAAAAGATCAAATTCATTTCTGTGGAAAAAAAGATGATACCTTAAAACGTCTCAATAAACATCTTTTATTTTTTCGGGTTCCATCAAATAGCCATTAAAATTTTGCTACATGTTGCGCAAAAGAACCACACAGGCTGGTACTGGAATCACTGGTACAGTCGTGAAACAATAACTGAAAATGAAAGTGAAATTCATTACGTTTAGCAATAACTTTTCTGCTCAAAGAAGATACCCGTCCACCTGGTCGTTTCGGTGAGCCCCGGAGTGATTCCAGGCGAGGCGTCAAACTCGTTCACAGTCTCTTCTGGAATGAAAGCAAGAGCGTCTTCAAGAGATCATCACTGATGATCCTCTGCGCTATTAATCAACACTCTAACAACCTCTTAAAGCGGTAGTGAAAAACAAAGAGGTTTTTAGTCTCACGAGAACCAGCATTTTGTGTAAAGTTGAATTTTTGTTAACTCTTTAGGTTTGTTTTGTAGAAAGACCTTTTATGTATTAAATTAAGTCAAAATACTATTTTAATAAAAAGCTTAACGTCTTATCGCAAGGAAGTACTATTCTTTATTGTTATTTTAAATTACAGTTATTCTAAGTATATGCGGTAGGGGCAACTGGGGCACCACCGAACATGGAGTAGCACCATTTTTTTTTAAATTAGATATTAAACTTCAGAGGACGAGACCTGTATGAATTCGTAGATACTGTAAGTACGTTTGTTCACTTTTCGTCATAGTTCAATTGGTTTAGAAATAAAAATGACTGTTCGGTGCTACCCTATGTTCGGTGGTGATCCAGTTTGCGCTACAGCCAATGACTTTCGATTGACGTCATATTCACACAGAAGCTAACTAAATAAGAAATTATTTTTAGTGGAAAATAGAACTCATTTTGCGGGTTCCTCTGAAAAATTTTTAAATTTTGAACAATATTTTTTCGTTCAAAGGCACATCACATTCCTTATTGACGGTTATTCTGAAGTCAGAAAACTGATTTTTTTGTTAGCAGGTAAGTGAAGCTTGTACTCTTACTGAACGAAAGATTTTTGACAAAATTTTAAATTTTTCGAAAATCAAAGTACAATTTTTGGAGTATTTTACATTTATTTAATTAAAATTTACTTAGAAGGAAAGTGCAAAATTTCAAAAAATCAGCTCTTTAGTTTTTTAACACTTAAAAGTTCGACAGAAAAATTTCTCTCTAGATTTTTTAATATTTCATTTTTAAATGGAATTTATTTAACTTTATTTTATTAGAAAAATAAAGCCAAATACACTCACTTCACATATATAATATATTATATATAATCGAATTTATTATTACCCTTGTTGCGGGTGACTTTGCACTCTGCTGTTCGTGAGACTTTAAATAATTCTAGCACTTATTGATAGTCTTCGCCGATCCGATCTACCATGTCAAAGTATATAGGGATATGTTGAGTACCAAGTAAGGTACAATGATCCTCAAAAGGATTCTTGTAGTTTCAGTAATAGTCAATGAAATGCTCGTATAGGTATTTTGTCAAAAAACGACTCCGCGAAAAAGTTATGTGAAGATGCAATTCCAAAATCTATTTCAGAAAAGTTAATTGCCCAAATATATTTCTAAATTTATCTAGCTAGAATAATCCACTTCGATTTTGTTCATTATTTTTATAAAAATACTTTTTTTTTTACTATTTTCTTCCTAAGAACGCATGATTTATGTTAAAAAATTGCATATAATGGTCTTTATAAAGCTTTATTATAGAAGTATTCGGCTAAAAATTATGCAATTTTTGGTAATTTAAGTTAAAATGACCGAGATCTACAAGATGGTGTGATCGCCATCTTGGTTTGACGTTTCTGTCCGCCATTTTGGATATCTGTCAAAACAAAAATCTCATCCGATTGAGCTGAAATTTTAGTATGTTCTAGCTGATGTCAAAACCTTTTCAGAACGTATATAAAATCCGACCTAGGTCAAGCGATTGTCTGGATACTGGGGCTCCAAGTTCAAAATATGAATACAGAACTAGAGAGAGCTTCTTTTATCGAAAAGCTCTCAAAAAAAGTAAATAGAAATAAATTTTCTAATTTCATGTGTAATTATTTCTCACAAAATCACAATTTTCAATAAATTGCAAATTTGAGTAGGGGGAGGCTTTGAACTTTTGCACACAAAAATGATGCTCAAGTTCAGTGATTTTTTCTGACTACCATGCAAACCGTATGAATTCTCCAACTATGCCAAAAAATGTCTTACTTATAAGGTTCATAATCCCACCCCACAAAATCCCAGGAAATCCTTAGATTTTCCTCCAGAGGAAAATGAAAATTTAATGACGATTTGTCCGATAGATGAATCAAGTTTCTATTTTCGCACACGATTCACGCCATCATTGAACACCCCATTTTCACCGTAAATTTTGCAGCGGACACTTAAAAGTTGCACATCATTGTTTAAAGGGAACTCTAATCTACTTGATTAAATCATTTTTATAAGGAATAAAACATTTTAATATCACTTTTTTGGAACTTTTCTGAGAGATGTTTTATTGACACTAAAAACCATTTTTTAGCTTGATTCTACGAGAATTTCACCCCGGAAACGGTTAAATCTGATGAATACTTTCTTTAAATGTCCAAATATCACCAAATTTACACGAATCAATAAGTTTTTAAAGCTAAAAATTGACTAAAACTCTGCAAGCGAGAAGACCACACAAGATTCCACCATTCCTCCACGGAGCCGGATATGCACAAAAACGTTTGAATGCGCATCATTGAAGATTTCTGTGTTCCTGGCAGCTACCGGAATCGGGATTTAGCACAGATATTGAGCTTCAGCAGGTGAACAGGCTAAAATTTTCACAAAACAGCTTCTCACGGACAATTTTTTTTGTTTGACTTGAAAAACAACACAAAAGTGAGGTTATGTCAAAGATTGTCAAAAACCAGTTGTAAACTGTATGAGCTTATTGCAGATGCGATTCTTTCATTGCACATTCAGTTTGTGCAAGCTTGAAAAATATTTTTATATCAAAGAAATGCAAAATTGCTTAATAATTACTCAACTGCAGCCTATTTGAGTCAAATTACTTCTTGTTTATCAACTTTACGATTTTTAAGTTTTACTTTTTAGTGGTGGATCAAATCGGTAGATTACAATAGATGTGAATATGAGGGATCGCATCTAAAATGAAGTTTCATGGAAAATGTGAGAGAAGCCATGTCTTCTATGTGCGATCGATGAATCTGAGTCAAGTTTGTGAATTTTGTTCCACCCACAAAAAGTGCCTCTTCAGCCTAAAAGATTTTTGCCTAAATATGATCCCTAATAACCCTTCTACCCTCTGTGATAGTAGTTTTTCAGAAAAGTGATATTAATTGTGCACAATCGTATGAAATATTACACAGCAAAATTACAGTTTTGGACCTGTTTTTATTTTTTGCTTCCTGAAACTAGGAAAAAAGGATTAGATTAGACTCTCAATTTTTTCAGGAAAGATGGGATTTTTGGCTAGCTATTATAATATATAGCCATATGTGAGATTCATAAAGGAATATGGGAGAAATATGAAGTGTCTGAAGGTAGCGTATGTGCGAACGATCAAAGCCTCCCCCTTAGTGGTTAAATTTTATTTATACTTATAAATTATATTTGCAGGGGGGATGAAAAAGATAATAGAAAATATTAAAATTGGGCATTATTCATAAGAAAAGATTTTTTTAAACACTCTATCATTATTTATTGTTTCTTTTTTGATATACTGATTCTAAAAGACCACAGGAATATTATTATAAAATTCTAAAAGGATATTAAAATGTTCTACTATAATTTTTGTGATAAAAATATAAGAGTCCTTCAAACAAATTATACGTTTCCTGCAAAATTGAAAGTCTTTTGTAACAAAGCTCGTGGATTTTAAACTTTTCTTTGTATTTGTGCATCTTTATAATTCTTTATTTTCACTAATCTTCCCTAGACAATATTCTTTCACTTTCACTAATCTTCTCTTAGATTTCTTTAAATTTTCTGAAGAGGAAAATGAACAAGTTGACATACCAAACTATTTTATACTCCTTTTTTTAATTGAGTTAGAATCTTCTCTTGCAAAGAAATGAGGATATTCTTGCTCACTCCTTGAGTTCGAGCAATAAAATTCAAGAGCGGCATTTTTTTTTTTTTGAATAAACAACCGAACATCCATGAAAAATTAATCTACCAATAAAGTAGAAAAGAGATTTTAAATTAAAATAACAGCGATACAAAGCTTTCAAACGTCAGATATAAAGAAAATATTCTACAGTCGGAAATCTTCCTTTTGAGAGACTAAAGGGAAGGGAAAATTTTGATAATTGGGAAATTGGTGCACGATCATGGCTTGTGATAAAAACTCTGTGGAAATGGACTCCATCAGAACCAGCTGAAAATAATGCAACAGATAAAGCCAATGATTTGAAGGCTTTGAGTGAATTAACGCTGCTTCTTGATCCCTCAATTTACTCCTACATTTCAAAAAAGGACACCACTAAGCAAGCAAGGGATTCCTTGCAGTCATCTTTCAAAGACAGTGGAACATGTCGCAAAGTTGCGACCCTTCAACAATTTGTTTCACTAAAATATGAAGATTGTGCTTCTATGGAAGAGTATGTGACTAAAATGAATCAATTGTACGGGAAAGTGCAAGTGGCGGGTTTTAACATTGATGAAGAAGTAGCGGGATCGTTAATGCTCGCTGGTTTGCCAAGTGAATACAAGCCGATGATTCTGGGTATTGAAAACTCAGCAAAAACGATCACAGTGGACTTTGTGAAAACTCTCCTATTGCAAGAAGTGATAGTGGATAAAAGTGAAAATTCAGATGGGGCACTTGTGGCGAAAATACGAAAGAAAAAAGGCTGCAGCAGAATTGTAAGTATTTTGGTAAAATGGTAAGTAAAAAATTCAAAAATGGTAAGTAAAAAGTGTAAATTTGGTAAGTAAAAAATCAAAATTTGTAAGTAAAAACTCAAAATTGGTAAGTAAAACTTCAAAATTGGTAAGTAAAACATCAAAATTGGTAAGTAAAATATAAAAATTGGTAAGTAAAAAATCAAAATTTATAAGTAGAACATCAAAATTCAAAATCGGTAAGTAAAAAAAAGAAATTGGTAAGTAAAAATTCAAAATTGGTAAGTAAAATATTAAAAACGGTAAGTAAAAAAATCTAAAATGGTAAGTAAAAAAATCACAAATGGTAAGTAAAAAAATCTAAAATGGTAAGCAAAAAAATCTGAAATGGTAAGTAAAAAAATCTAAAATGATAAGTAGAAAACTCTAAAATGGTAAGTAAAAAAAAACAGGAATGGTAAGTAGAAAATATAAAAAGGTAAGTAAATGAATCACAATGATAAGTAAAAAAAATCTAAAATGGTAAGTAAAAAAAATTTAAAATGGTAAGTAGAAAATATAAAAAGGTAAGTAAATGAATCACAATGATAAGTAAAAAAATCTAAAATGGTAAATAAAAAATAATTTAAAATGGTAAGTGAAACAATATAAAATGGTAAGTAGAAAAATCTAAAATGGTAAGTAGAAAAATTTAAAATGGTAAGTAGAAAAATCTAAAATGGTAAGTAGAAAAATCTAAAATGGTAAGTAAAAAAAATCAAGAATGGTAATTAAATGTATCAAAATGATAAGGAAAAAAATCTAAAATGGTAAGCGAAAAAATCAAAAATGGCAAGTAAAGAAATTAAATTTGTTTTTGAAATTAAATTTGTGTTTAAAGGGCCCCTTGGATGAGTCCGCACTTTTTGAAAGCCATCCGTGACCCTGATAGAGCTTATAGGGAATGGAAAAGGTCTAGTCAGCCTTCTCATTGGTCCTCCTTTAAGATCTTACGTAATAAGATGAGAACTTTAATACGGGATGCGAAGTCTGGATACTACCATCAACAACTGAATTCGTCGCTTGAACCTGCCGTCTTATGGCGCAATTTGGGCAGACTGGGACTAAAAAAGGCCTCAAATTCATCTGAGGCTGATCCGAACGAGCTTAACTCGTTTTTTTGCTCCATGGGGCCTCACCGGAATTGTCCTTACCCTACTCTTTCAGAGATTGTAGTTCCGAAATTTAATTTTCAGTGTGTTACCTCACAAGCTGTTTTTTCAGCTGTGTTGCGGGTTAAATCTTCGGCGGTTGGAATTGATGGAATATCCCTAGATTTTATCCGTATTCTTTTACCTGTTATACTCCCGTGTATCACAGACCTTTTTAATTTTGCAATCACCTCTTCTTCTTTCCCACTTGCTTGGAAGAGAGCTGTTGTTGTTCCTATCCCGAAAGTGGCTACTCCCGCGTCTGCCTCGGATTTCAGACCAATTAGTATCTTGCCCGCCCTCTCAAAGCCTCTTGAGATCATTCTTCTGGATCAGATGTCTGCACATTTGGAACGCTATAATCTCTTATGTGAATTTCAGTCTGGATTTCGCAAGAATCACAGCACTGTTTCGGCTCTCCTTAAAGTTAATCATGACATTGCATTGTCTTTCGATAGAGCCATGTTCAGCATTCTGGTCCTCCTTGACTTCTCTAAGGCTTTTGACAGCATCCCTCACAATCTACTTTGTAATAAACTTGAGATACTTTTTGGCTTTTCTACGGTGTCCGTCCGTCTCATTTCATCTTACCTTGCTTCCAGATCCCAGGTGGTGAGGTCCGGCGAATCAACCTCGTCTCCCCTCGATCTCACTCACGGAGTTCCTCAGGGTACTATTTTAGGGCCCATTCTGTTTTCCCTTTTTATAAATGATCTCCCGCAAGTTCTCAGGTTCTGCGGATATCACTTGTATGCCGATGATCTACAGGTTTATTGCTCTGGGGATACGTCTCATTCATCATACGCTTTTGGAGCGGTGAATGATGATCTGGAGAGAATCATTCTCTGGGCCTACAACAATGGCCTTGTGCTTAATGCCAAAAAGTCTCATGCATTGGTCATTCACTCTAGAGGTAGGAATCCTTCGCCGCATCCACTTTATCTTTCGGATGAAGTGATCCCGCTCTCCTCCAAAGTGAAGAATCTTGGTGTCATCTTCAATGACACTCTTACCTGGTCGGATCACATT